>NW_026267377.1:328201-329037 GCF_000697945.3 Frankliniella occidentalis | reverse complement strand
GGGGGGGCGGGCATCGCCCCGTCGCCCCGGTCATCGGCTTGTTCACTGTCCTTACCGACCGGTAAAAACTGCATACACCTTACTTCAATATACTTATGTTTAGTCTCAATGTAAGTTAGGTATCATCTGCTAAAACCGGCGCCACCACCCGTTCGCTTTCGCTCACACGCTACTACACTAACCTTGGACGAATTCGTCCAAGCACTAACAGCTCTAAAAAGTGTGCTCAACAGAAAATGAGTTGTTCCGAAAGGAAAAGGGGAGTGTGTTATTCCAGGTAGAGGTCCTCGACCGCGGAGTCCCGCACCCCTCGCCCCGCCGCCCTGCACAGCGACTTTTTCCCAGCAGCACAAGCTCGCGGGGGGGCTGGTTCACGCATCAATGCTCGTTCACCTGGCAGTCGCCTCAAGGCGAGCCTCAAGGTGAGCTTGAGTGAGGACCGGGGCGAGCACGAGCCGCGTGCACGCGCTGGGCACGGCCGGCCCGGCCGCTCCTGGCTAAAAGCCCCGCCGGCACCGGCGCCGGGCTCGAGCGGGCACGGAATGGCCTCACCCACCCTTCCTTCGCCTGACCCTCCCCCCCCCCCTCCCTCCGCCCCGTGCTTCCACCAAGCAGTGAGAGGCAAACAACTTTGGCTCCAAAGTGGCCTGTCCGGACCTTACGAGGAGAAGCAGGGGGGTCGGGGCCATGCGTAGCCAGTCACTTCTAGAGAGAGTAAAATTAGGGGAGGTGCGAAGGTGGGAGGTGCGAAGGAGCCGGGTGCGCGCGCCACGTGTACTGCTGCAGAGGGGAGGGAGGGCAGGGCTAATTAACTACTCCCCCCATCCTCCCCCATC
>NW_026267377.1:325482-328151 GCF_000697945.3 Frankliniella occidentalis | reverse complement strand
CCTTCATTTCCCTTTTTTTGTTGTTGTGTTGTTTAATTTAGGTTGTCATTTTTCCACATGGCTAAAGTGCTTGTGCCGGTCGGCCCCGGGGCCCGTTTGAAGCCTCCACCCTCCGCCGGCCCCTCCCCTCCCAGCGGCCACCGTTAGGCCCAGGCCAGTCACCCCTGAGCTGGGACCCCTCTCGCGCCCTCCAAGCCATCACCCTCCGATTTCACGGTCGCTGACACACTTCTCCCGGCTTCCAGACACCTTGGCGAGCTCCGTTCTAAAGGACCCCCGCGGCCCTTGGGCTAGGAAGGGCGGGGCCGCGGGCGGGGCAGGGTGGACGGCTGCCCATTGTGCAGTGACTGAGGGGCGCGTGCCGGGCCGGCGTGGCAGTGGCGTGGCGTAGCGTGGCGGTGGCGTGGCGTAGCGTGGCCCGGAACATCAAACATCTCTCTGAGGTCTCACAACATTACGCCTCCCCGCCTGGGTCTGAGCTGCGCCTCCCCGGGAAGTTCAATAACCAGCCACAAAGACTTCACACCTCGAGCTGCCAGCCATTCACAAAAAAACATCTTTTTTCATTCGTCGTGTTTATTGTTATTACTATTTCTCCGCACTTCTGCTCGCCGCGGCACGGCACTTCAGGAAATGCAAATCGCGAACTTTGGTATTCGTGTATTGTAAATTATTATTAGTAATTCTGAAGCAGCTAATTTTACTGCCACTGTTTGCCAGCGGCCGCTTTGCTTGGTAATCATTTTGGCATTCCTTTTCCAATGACAATTTTAACCTCGAGATTAAAGAAGATCTTTTTGGCATCTTTTGGAATGCAAAAGTTCTGAATTATCATTGAGACTGACAATTTTGAACAGCTTTGAATGTCAAATTGTGGCATTCTAATGGTGCCACAATTAGCCAATGAATGACTATTGGGGGGGGGGGAATAAGAAGTCATTAATAGAAATAGCAAGCGGAAAAAAATGACCTCACCATGGGTTTGCCTTCCTTGAAGACACGAAAACAATCGTGATGTTGACTTTTACGTTCGCAATTACGTCGAAGTAGCCACAACAGAGGTCTGAGCTGAGGGGACTGTGACAAGCTCACACCGGGGCATCGACCCTTCAGCAACCGCACCCCCACCAGGCCCCCACCCCGCCACCGCCCTACCCCACTGCGCCGCGCCGCCACAGGCCACCACCTGCTCCTTACTGACCTCGACAAACCGCGCCCATCAATTAAAATTACCTCCGCGGTGTGGCTGGCAGAGAGCTCATTCACAAGGCAGGCGGGGCAGGGTAGGCGGGCTAGAGGACGTCCAGGGGACCGTACCTCTCTCTCCATCTCTCTCACACACACTCACTCTTACACACACACACACACATACAGAGAGAGAGAGAGAGAGAGAGAGAGAGAGAGAGAGAGAGAGAGAGAGAGAGAGAGAGAAACGTACCAATTTCAGATCGTAAATTGCAGCCGTTGTTCTAAAGAAAATCTTGACTTTGATAAAAGGCTGATTTCAGTAAGTTCAGGCAATTTCATTGAATTGACGGAATTTAGCTGTGCCTCAACCTCAAAGTAAAAATTTCCTTTGGAACATTGGAAGGACTTTTTGACGTGAAATCAAAGGTACGATTTTCTGAGCCCATAGGGCCCAGGGTGTGCAACAGCTACGCGAGTACACTAAAATTCACCGAAGTTCACTGAAATCCACAGAAGTTCACTGAAATCCACAGAAGTTCACTGAAATCCACAGAAGTTCACGGAGTTCACCAAAGTTCAAAATCAGACGTCGAAGTTCCTCGAAGTTCAAAATTAAATGTCGAAGTTCCTCGAAGTTCAAATAAATCATAGAAGTTCACCGAGGATCAAAAATAAATTTGTACATACTTAAGGCTAAACTTAGTGATTTGGAGTGCTTACTATAACTGAGTCCCTAGATTACTCAAAGCAGATATCTACGAGCCGAATTACATTGATTACGGAGGGAGAACTTTGCCTTTATCATCGCTCGATCATGTCGAAGTGCGAGAATTTCGGTCGAAGTTCCACGAAGTTCACCTAGGTTTTCGAAGTTCACTAGAGTTCACCGAAGTTCTCCGAAGTTCGCTGAAGTTCATGGAAACTTACACCGAAGTTGAAGCCCATTTCCCCTGCCCGAAAATGCCCTTTTGATAGGAGTACTATTAACGTCCTATACAGTCGTACACCCAGAAGACCGTAACTTTGAATTAACGAAATCAGCTGCTGAATGGTTGCGAGTTCAAGACCGGCTGGCCCTCGCAGTCTCTTTTAGCTACCAGCCGAAGACTTTGTCGTTATTTCGTCGTGCGTTTGTCGTGAATAAGGTCAGATTTCACGACAGCCAAACGACTGTAGTATGCCAAATATGCGAGGCGTTGGACTGTCGCTGTCCGTCGTTGCTTTGTCGTTTTTTGACAAATTTTTTGACGTTGTTTTTTGTCTTTAGTTTGTCGTAAATTTGTCGTGACGAAACGATAAACTTACGCCTAAATAACGCCGGACTCGGCCACACGAGCCGATGCCTCTTTTTGGCATGAATCGCTCTTAAACCTCTGTACGTGGTCAGACTGTGGGACAACTTTAGGAATGTAACCTTGGGGTACTAAGGAACAATATCCAATCCGCAAAACCTAGAAGGAAAAAAAATGAAATTATTTTAT
>NW_026267377.1:313398-314967 GCF_000697945.3 Frankliniella occidentalis | reverse complement strand
CTCTGGTCTGATTGCAAATAAACTGGTGATCCTGTTGCAGACTCGCCAGCATGGCTCTGGCAGACTAAATACAATTGTATTATTTGCTCTATGTCAAGCAAAAATTTTGCCCAGCAAAAGGTATCTGCTCAAAGTAGAACACTAGAAATGCCCGATTCTCACATGTTTGCTTTGTGAGCGGCGCGATGCTTCCATTCCGTCGCTCTAATTCTGTCAAACTTTTCAGATTAGAGCTGCAGCTCCACTGCAGCAGAATGTTCCACGAAATATTTTGCTGAAGAGCGAAATTAATTTCACCCTTTATTATTTGGCTCGCAAAGAGTATAGTAAGAGCAGGGTTAAACGCATCTGGCCAGAGCGAAACTGAGATCAAATTTCTAGATTACATTTAGCGATATGAACGCCGATAAAGTATCGCGTATACCAAAAGCACTATGCTCAGCTACGACACTTTTGGCGCACATATAGCTAGGCTTGCGCCGTTATGACACCCGAGACGAATGACGAGTATATGGGTAGGTAGAGGAGTAGGCCCCTCCGCCCCCCCAAGTTGCACATCTCCACAGTAACTCTCCTCGAGGATCAATCACTTCCAAATTGGGACAACGAAACCTAAGCTACTCGGGAAATAAGACCATCTAAACCTCCAATTTTTACAGATTCTTATGATGTACGAACCGCACTGGAAACGCAAGTGTGTGAATGTCGCTCACTTGTAGGTGAGCGAATATCCATTCGTACACTTTTTCGTACAATTTTTCCTAGAAAATTCACACCTTTACCCCCCGTAAGTGTGCGAATGGATTTTTGCTCACCTACAAGTGAGTGACATTCACCCACACGCGTTTCCAGTGCGGAGTTTTTCGTGGTTGCGTCAGAGTTCTACGGGGATAAAATTAAATTCGATTTGACAGCCCTGCCCGCCAGCAGCTGGGCCGACCGACTGAGGGGCGAGGGCGAATGTGCAAGCTGAAGCCCTTGGCCGGGCACTGGCCCCCAGCACGGGCCACCCACGCCGAGCACTGGTATCACGTTGTACGGGCACGTGCGCACGAGAAAATAAAACTGTGTGTTACATTCGATGTTATATTTTAGAGAAAAGTCCATGACAGCTCAAAAAAATCAACAGTGCAGCGAGGCGGAGGTGGAAACTCCGTTTGCGGCGGAAGGACAGGCCTCTTGTGCAGCAGAAGAAGAGCGCCTGCAGAGTCGCGCGTAGGCAACCCTCTTCCACCGGTGCACGACATCGGCCTGTGTTGCCTACTCTCAGGCGTCTCTTCTGAGACCCACATCGATCACTTTTACTATTTTACTATTTTTAAATAAAAACTACCGGTAAATTTGTCAAACGAACTGACAGTCAAATAAAGAAGTTATATTGTACTTTTACAAAAATGTTTCGGTAACTTTCAAACTTAATTTATTGTGTAACCACTTTTCTCTATTTTACACAAACTTTTTTTATGAATCTACAAGAAACTCTGTTGCCTGATTTTTCAGAGAAAAACTGATCATTTTTACTTGTTATTATACAATAATTTGTTTACAGTGCAATGGGGGAGCCCCCCC
>NW_026267377.1:312818-313348 GCF_000697945.3 Frankliniella occidentalis | reverse complement strand
TTTTTGGGGGGGAGGCAACTGCACGGGTTTTTTGATAATCACCAGCAAGTGACTTCGCCCACCTGCAGCTGAAAACCTCGTGCAATTACAAACGTTGCAAATTGACCTCGCGCAGTGGCAAAGGCAAACCTTGCGCAGTTGCAAACCTCGCGTACTGGTTGTCATCGCCTCGCACACACACGACCGTGGTGACGGTAGCACGACAACAGCGCGGGGGGTGGCAGGACGTGGCGGGGCGTGGCGCGGGGCGGGATGTGTGGGGCTGCCTTTATGGTCGTGGACACTCGGAATGCATGTCGGGGCGTGAGGAAAGAAAGGCGAGGGCGAGGGCACGGCCCGCTCCCAGCGCAGCGGCGCCCCCGTCCGATGGACTTCCAATATGCGCCCAGCCCCGCCCAGCGCCGCCCCACGCGGCCGGCCCGGCTACCGCCGCCCGCTCCGCCACGGACAGCAGCGGCAAGTCCATGGAATTCAAAGAGGCGTGGTGTGGCGGAACCCTTCATTTCCCTTTTTTTGTTGTTGTGTTGTTT
>NW_026267377.1:303831-304627 GCF_000697945.3 Frankliniella occidentalis | reverse complement strand
CCCCCCCCATCAGTGTCGTCCCACATTCTTTGGTGGGAGTGGAGCAAGTTTTCAGGGAAGAAAAGAAAGGAATGCATCCGAATATTTAAAAAGAAGGCGACACCGACTTCCAGTGCTGGAGCCTCCTCTGGAGAACGCGCCCTGATTGAGGCCGGGCCCGGCCCCCGGCCTGCCTCCTGGAGCGGGAGCGAAGCTGGAGCCCGACAGGGCAGGATGCCGGCGCTATGCTGAGAGCAGCAGACGTTACAGTCATAAAAAAATGGAGGGAGGCTAGAGACTTAGTGCCCGTCCCGTCAAGATAACGCTCTGTGACAGCCCCCCCCCCCCTCCCTTTCTCTCTGCGGGGGCAGCTAACGCAAGTGCTGGATGCCCCCGCTTGGAGCCCGAGGAATCACTGCTGTAAGCGCATCACGCGTTATCAGCCACGCATCAGCTTTGGTGGTTTTATACTACTCCGTCTAATACCGAATTGGACACTGGAAAAAATGTTTAATTTTGCACGCGTCAATTGATGTTTAAGTTAAAGTGTGGAAAGTTTACACACAATGTGGTGTCTAACTACATAAATGCGTCAATAGGTTTGAGCAAACTTCAGACGTTTCAGCTTGAGCACTTGCACATCATTTGGTTCCCACTGATAGCATCTGCCTACGTCTAAAATTTGCGCGTAAGTGTGCAACTTCCCTAGGACACCATGCAATGTGCAAAATCATTGTCTGCATACGTTCGTGAGGAAATATTGCACATTTGTTTTACCCAGGGTTGGGAACGTTACTTTAACGATTAACGGCGTTAC
>NW_026267377.1:298875-303781 GCF_000697945.3 Frankliniella occidentalis | reverse complement strand
GCGGCAGCGGCGAGGGGGAAAGGGTAGGGGGTAAGTTCGGCACCGTGTCGCCGTCGTCCTGAGACCAATAGCCGCCCCTGCCACCACCTCCTCCTCCTCCTAACCCATCCCTTCTTTCACCTCCTCCAGCAATGCGCTGCTGCTGGGTCACATCCTTTCCGTTCCCTTTGGGGAGCGGTGGCGGTCCACGGCGCTGTCGGGCATCGCCCCCGCCACGCCACGCCTCGCCACGCGACGCCAGCCAAGCCACGCGACTCCTCGTGTACTCCAAGGCTGTGGAAGGCTAATGGACCCATTATAGGAAACTGATTAGCCGTGCCCCATTGAATCGGCGAAGGGCGGGCTCGTGCTGGGCTACTCGGTAGACGCGAGCCGAGCCTATAGGACAACCCGGGGCTACCCGACCCAAACACGTGCGAGAAGGGACGCGAACATACGTGGATTAATGTGTATCATCAACAAACCAGGTGGGTGATTCGACCCGCGCACTTCTGTAGTTCGGGTCATCTTAATGTAATCTGTTCTTCTCTGCAATAATCGCTAGGAGACTTGTATTGACAGTGGGCGGTAGACCTGACACACGGTACAGGTCGCTACCAGGGGTCCGTAACTTAAAACAAAAGCAACGTTAAGTTAATCACTTTCGTTATACCCAATAACTCATAACGCGTACTCTGATAAACTAAGTGTTCAACTGCTAAACACTTGTAAGTGTGCAACCGCAAGTTCAATACTTATGGAAGTGTCCAATTCAGTAGTAGTACACTTGCAAGTGTTCAACTCGGTATTTGGCGCCCGTTCTAGAGAAGTATACAATAGGAGAGTTGAACACTTACAAGTGCACAAATTAAATATGTAACTAAAAAGTGGTGTTTATTATGTTACGTTACGGACCCCTGGTCGTTACATGACTCAAGGCAGTGCACTGGGCCCACCCAATCAAATCACGGTACGGTTTCCTGTTCGTGGAACTCCAGTCTCCAAGACTTGGGTGGATTTTAATAGCTTTTTCCTGTAAAGTGTTTACCTACTCGAAGAAGCCATTGTTGGTGCCTCAGGCGAGGGGTCCCCCACTAAAAATCACTCGTTGTGCCCAAGGAAAAAAACACTCGCAATAACAAGATACTGGCGATAACTCGTGAAAAACACGAGAAAGACTCACGAATACGCGCCAAATACTGGCCAATACTCGCATTAACTCGCTTGTACTCTCGAATACTCGCGAGCACTCGCGTTACTCATTGTACACCCACTAAAGTAACCCCTTGCGTGCAGGGGAGTAACACGGTAAAAACAATGTCTCATATTTTGAGGAAAAGGGGAAAACTTTCAGGGACTCCCATGTTTGAGGAAGAGTCCTCCGATCTCGCCTCAAATTTTGAGGAATCTTCTCAAAAAAACGGGGGGGGAATCCCACATTTTTGAGACGTCTTTGAAATCTGAGGAGTTTTCATCAAACCAGGGGAGTTCCTCAAAGTTTTCCCTTTTCCCTCAAAAAATGAGACATTGTTTTTACCGTGAAGGCAAACCCGTCCGCACGCACATCATAAGGTGTCCACCGTCCGTGCTTTGATTAGGCCTGGGGCAATGCATTATGCAATGTGACCTGTATGTCAAGGTCTCACAACAAGGTGCCGCCCATAGCAGGCCACATTTAGACCTGAACAGATTTATTTCTTAGTCAGTATTTACGTTTCTTGCGCAGCAGGATTACTGACTAACTAGTTACTTATTCTGTACTTGGTCAGCGCGCAGTAGAACGTCTAAAATTCAAGTTTGGAACAGCGTTCCAAACTGGAAAATCCCAGTTCCATGTACCACAGGAAAGCCCAGCTTTGGGTAAATATAGTACAATCCGCATTCCAAATTGAAATTTTCATTATCCAGCCAGGAATCTCCTTGCAAATAGCAGGGAAATCCAATCTCCTTTGGGATTTGAGAAAATCCATAATATTTTTTACAGTCTGCCCCCCCCCCCTCAAAATCTCTGTCAGCCAAACCTAAAACGGTCATGCTGGGCACGAGGCGGCCTGGTTTTTCCATCCCTCCCCTCTTCCTGCTTCTTTACTCTCCTGCCAGCTCCGCAACCGTGCAGCATACAGCCAGCAGGCTGGACGCCTCAAATTCAAATTTGCGGCGTGCTTTTTGCGCCGCGCACCGTTGGCCAGCCCGAGTGAGTCGCTCCGTTTAGCACAAGCGTGTTCGCCACTCGCGCGAGTTTGCGCTTCCGTGAAGTTTGCGGCACGCCTCGCCGCGCTCAAGTCCGCCCCGCTACCGCAGCCCCTGACTATAGGCTTCTGTTTTAATTACAGAGAGGGACGCGCCGAACACACGTTCTTGCTTCAAGGTTTGAGTTTCACTCAGGTGGAGTGTGAAATGCGGCAAGGGTCGGGTTTTTGCTACACAATAAGGCCCACAGCTTCCATTACCGTTGAAAACATACACTGTTAAAACAACGGATTTCAGCTGCTAGGTAGTAACCCCTCCAAGAAAATTCTTCTCAATTTCGAAGGATTTCTATTTTTCATGTAATTTATTACGAGGGAACAACAGTGTTCGTTCAAAAGGGCGTTTTACAGAGTCAGCAGAGCATTTTACAACGCTTCAAAATTCACTGCGTGATAAATTTCCTCGTAAAGTTACGACATATCTTGTAATTTGGAATTACAAAATACTGTTGTAAATTTACGGTGGACCATTTTTGCTCCTCGATTAATTCCAAGTCGATAGGAAGTGATTGTAATTTTACAACTTCAAGTTATAATAATTTTACGGACTCACATCATTGAAAATTTTTCTGTAAACTTACGAGTATTTTTCAGTGTTCTTTGCAGAGCTCTGCAAAATCGACGTTTCAGACCGACCGCCTCTGACCGGACCCGGCCTGTGAGCATAGGCGTCAGGCCGCGTGGCTCGGTCGGTCAGCTCTGCAGAGACCGACCGAGGCCCGGTCAGTGCAGACCGCGCTGCCGGGGACGTTTTCGGGCGTGGCGGAGCGTGGCGACTTGCTTATTGGCGTCCCTGCCGCCTCGAATGTAGGCAACCCAACAAACTTTCCCCCTCTCTCACACAGTCCCGCGGTCTGCGCTGACCGAGCCGGTCTGGCACGGTCGGTCTCGTAGAGCGATTTTGCAGAGCTCTGGTTCTTTGCAATGCAGAAAATAGTTCTTTACGAGCTTTGTACAGTGTGACTTCCTTTCAATTATATCACTTTTTAGCAACCGGCATTGGTCCATCACAACCCCCACCCTTATCCGAAACCACCATCTTCATGGAGGAGCATTCTGACAGTACTTCTCCATGACCATCTTATTGTGTCCACAGAGCCCCCCTTCCTCCCCCCTATGCCTCCCGAAGAACTCTCGGCGCTCCAGTTCTAGTGCAGCGCCTAACCAACGGAGTTTCACTTTTTTTTCTTCACCTGATTTCTTTTAAGATCACAATAAAGCACAAACACGCGCGACGCCGACGACACAATGTCATGATGGTCCACCAATTAATTCCAATTAATTAACGGGACGCGTCGTCGGGTCGCCGTCGTCGGGAGGCGCGCCAGAGGGCCACAGGGAAAGGGAGGGGGGAGGGGGAAAAGGGGGGAGGGGGGTGCCGCGACGCCTCGACCAAACACCCCCCCTGATGGACGTGTCTATCAGACGCTCCCTGCGGCGGCTCTGCGCGGAGGGAGGTGGGGAGAGGGGTTGGTTGCTCTCCCCAAGCCAAGGCGCACCACACCACCACCGCGGCCACGGGTAACCTCGTCCACGTTCAGCTGCTTGCTGACGGCAGCCCAGGCGTCTTTGATCTGAACTAGATCTCCGTGTAACTCACAGTGGGGGGGGGGACTATACCACCCTCTTACTACGGCTAGGGGGCGACGACGCACCGCCGTACGCGGCCGGACTGGACGCTCCGCTCAGTCAATCTATTCCTTGAACCTCACCGCCTCACCGCCGGCCTGGCGTGGCGTGGCGCCGCGTTGTTGACTAATTAACCAACTTAGCCGCCAATTACAGGTGGCCGGGCAAGGCCCCCCGCCATAGGCTGCGTAGCGCTGGCTGCGGAGAGGGGGAACCGAGGAGGGCCGCGAGGGTAAACACCCTATCAAATTCGGAATTTTCCTTGTTTTGATTGTAGGTCAAAACGAAGACCACGCTGTTACAAAAATTCGCGAAAGTTGTTGTAAATTTTCCACCAAAAGTGTGATTAATTTTGTTAGCAGCACATGCATGCATGCTGTACTTTTACAACCATACTGTCAGGTGCATATCTGTAATCTACGCCGAAACCTGAGTCTAATGACATGCTGCTTGTTATTCTGGGACATCTCATTTCGTTTTTAAAAATTGCTGAATTATATATTTTTACCTTAAATGGTAAAAATTGTTCAAAATCTGAGGCGGTCCGAAGTTACGTAATACGTCCTCAGACTCGGTTTTTGACGCAGATTAAGCTTTGGTATTAGTTTTGACCAACGACCAAAAGAAGGTTGTACTTTCAAAATTATGTATTAAAGCCCATAAGACCATAAGATGCCAACAGTAAAATTTGGCCCTCTGGCGCGTCCTCTAAATTTTGTTCAAAAATTCCTGCCTGACCTAACTGTTTTTATTTTTGACACTGAACGAAACTTTTCAACAACAAGCGCCAAGTCGTGCATCGAACATTCGGCGCTTTTGAAACATCATATTCATACCCACTCTTCCACGAACTGGGCGACAGATGATAACAATTTAACAGTAAGTCTGTGTTTTATTCTTCTCACATATTTAAAGATAATTTGTAGGATTTAAGTTAAGAATTTTGTACGCGTTGTATCGTCTCTCACCATAACATTCGTTTACGGCTTGCCTACAATCCGGCGTCATCCCTGTGTTTAGTTTGGAGGCGGGGGCTCCAGCGGTGGGAG
>NW_026267377.1:296890-297985 GCF_000697945.3 Frankliniella occidentalis | reverse complement strand
CCCAACCCCCATCTCCTCCTGGCATCTTGTTATTCACACTTGTTCGCTGCCTAACTTTGTGGCAGACTCTCCCTTCAAAGAGGAAATCCACCCCAGCCCCCCCGCACTGCGCCTGCCGCGGAAAATGAGAAGGCACCCTCGGTCAGCGCGACGACTCACCTGGAAGAAGTAGTACTTGTTGAGGTCGGGGTCCGTGTCGTTGGTGAAGGTGCGGTTGTCGAACACGGCGTTGGACTCGTTGCCGAAGCCGAGGGCGTCCAGGCTGGCGTTGATCGCCGAGGCCTCCTCCGCGGCGCGCATCAGAGCCTTCAGGGTGCCGTCCAGGGTGCCGCCCGGGGTCGAGGCCTGCGCGGAGGCCGGCGCCGCGGCCAGCACCTCGGGCGGGTCCGCATAGAGCGGCCAGCTCATGGCGTCATTGGAGCGGCCGACCCTGCAAACATGGCAAACGACAAAAACCTGTGAAAACTACTTTTAAGTAGGTTTTTTAGTGGGTTTTACTGGGAAAGCACTGTACGCGACTTGCAATTCATCGACGAGCAAGATAGGGGTGTCATAAATTGGCAACATACTTTTTAAATGTTAATTTATATTTTTGACAATGAACCTGAGATGCACCCTTTTTTTCTTTTTCTATATCTTGCCTTCTGCTTGCTGACATCACATTTGTATTCTGCACGCAGACACGCACCCTCGCACATTTCTCATCCTAGCCGCTCGCCTCGGCGCTGATGAAAAGAATTAGCCCAAAGAGGGGGGCAGACAGAGTCAGTCGTCAGTGGAAATGAGTTTGCTCAATCGATTGATTCCATACCATAGCGAGTTGAGTCGAGGCGGGCAAATAAGTCCTATACCCCTCCTCACTCGCCCCAGAACAAAGGGGTGTGAAAAGAACCCCCGAGTGACGCACAGACGCGCACGGTGGGATGAGTCCAGCCCCAGGGGGAAAGAAACTGGGAGGGTGGGCGCGAACCCCAATTATTAGAGCGCCGGATCTCTTAATTCGGTGCGACTTTTCGCGCGGCCGACGCCGCCGCCGTCGTCATCAAGGCCGCGGAGGGTCGGTGCGGGGGTGCGGGGGTACGGTAGAGGGGGCGG
>NW_026267377.1:242791-294840 GCF_000697945.3 Frankliniella occidentalis | reverse complement strand
ATATGTTAAAATATTGGTTTCAATATTTAAAAATATTGATATTGAGGTCAATATATTGAAAAACCGCCCAGCCCTACGTCGAGCTCCATAACATGAATCTTTTCTCCACAATATGAAGAATTTCTGTGTCATAATTAGAACAGAACGACTATGGTGGTCTATTCGTAACGTACTGATCCCCAAATCGTTCACTGTAAAAATATGAGTTTTACACGGAACGACCTATACGGCGTTACTGTTGATGCCGCTGTTAGTCACTGCACGTACGTAGGGTACAGAGCAGCAGAGCGCGGGCCATAGCATAATTTTGAAATACTAATTGCAACATGGTCGTCACCAATAATTCTGGTGACCGACGACCAGGGTTGGGAACGTTACTTTAACGATTAACGGCGTTACAGCGTTTTCGTTAACGTTAATTAACGTTATCGTTGACTCGATAAGATTTGGGCTGCCTGTAACGATATCGTAAACGCGTTACTTTTTGTCCTTAACGACTTAACGGCGTTATCGTTAATTTTTCGTCCAAAAACGGCTGCTTCGAAGGGTGCCAATGGAAAAAAGACATGTTCTACGCCTCGACAAAATAATTTTAAGGTGTAATAACTTGAAGTGAACAAGAAATTTAGGGGAGGGGGTAACGGGTTGATGATGCTTCTGATAAAAACCGTGCATATCCAGGTAGTAGTTGGTATATCACCAGGGGGACCTTGAAATTGATTTAACGTTATCGCCGTTAACTCGTTGCGGTTAACGATAACGCGTTACGTTAATCAGGACCGTTAACGTAAACGAAACGCGTTACTTTTGGTCCCGGTCAACGTCAACGTTATCCGTTCCTTTTGAAAAGTAACGTTCCCAACCCTGGTTTTACCAGTGGGCCAGAACATCATGTTATACTGTAAATACTAAGGTCATACATCTTTGCTTTCAGGATAGCAAGATCAGTGACCTCCCAAAAGTTCACCTTGGACGAGGCATTGCAAAGAAATAGTTTGCAAGCTTGTGATTTGTTTGTTTTTTAAACGAACCTATTCTGTCCAGGTATTTTACAGAGCGGGAAATATGGCCACTTTTTTCAGCTAGTTTTATTTTTTTATTGCAGAGACTCTCTTCGAGGTGGTATTCCGACTCATTCACTTGTCGCTCAGCCAATTATTTGCGATAGTGCCTCTCGCCTCGCGGTGCCGCGCGCAGAGACTGGCCGCGTCGCGGGGAAGAAGGGCGAGGGGCGAGGCGAAAATGGGGGAAAAATGCGGAGGTGAAAGAACAATCAGAGGATAGGATTCGCGTTCTGTGTGAAACTCCGCCGTGTCTTCACTTCCTTTCAAGTTCAATGAAGCGAAGTGGCACGAAAAATGAGCCCTCATTTTACGGACCGTTTCAATTACTTTAAAAGTAAGACGTCGCGACGACGTCTTCTCGCCTCTCTCCCACCGAGTTGTTTTCAGCTCGTCCGCCCCTTTCCGCGTCAATTGGAGGGGATCTGACGGCGAGCGGGGGCGCACCCCGCGCAGGGACCCCGCGCAGGGATCCCACCGGCCAGCGCTGCGGCCGCGGGCACGCCCCGCCCGCCATGCACGAGGGGGAACATTTTTAATTTGTCTCCGGTTCTAATCGCCCCCGACCGAAATAGACTCGGGAAAAGAAATTCTTTAAAGACCATACTCACTAGGTATTGTCGTTCTATGGCAAATGACAAAAAAAAAAGCGTTTTGTCTCACGAAGTGGCAAATGGTCGACAAATGGTGTAAGTTTATGCTTCCCCATTAAATTGTGATTCATGCCACTGTGTGGTACACACTAACTGGAAAACTGGAAAAGTACCTTTTTTTACATATCATACAGGGTGCGGGTGTGGACGAATTGCATTCTCACAAGGGGCCATAAGGCGCCATGGCGAGCGACGATATGCAAACCCGCCCGCACGCATATCCGGTCAGTAAAAGCAGAAAAAAACACGGCGCGGATCACCCACCCTCTATGAAGTGATTCGTGCGTGCTCAGTTATGCACGAAATCAGACATAAATGTGTATAATTTTAAGCATATAAAAATACATAGATTTATGTCTAATTCACAAAATTTAACACATTTCTGTATAAATGTGTACATCATTAAGCTCGTTTTTGTGCATAATAGAGCACGCACGAATCACTCCAAACGACATGTACGAAAAAGTACATCCCAGTTAGTCACGGCAAAAGGAACATCTTGAAATTCAAGCAGATTCCTTGAAAATTGTCTTGAAAACCAAGCAGATCGCTTGAAATCCAAGATGTCATAAGTTAATATATTTTTACCGTGGTGTGTATTACGCTGTTTACTGGCGGTTCACCAAGCCGTATTATTGAACCACCAGCCCTGCAGCCAGTCGGCGCGGCCGGGCTCCCAAACGGCAGGCGCTTTGAGTGGAGACCAACCCCTCGACCCTCGTCGCGTCGGGATGGTATTGGTGGAACAAAGCGAGCGACTCGTTACTGCAGCGCAGCTTGCGCATGGCTAGCGCTGGCGCCCGGCGCCCGTGGCACACCTGACACTTTGGCCCGTGTCTTTTGTGAGCGGAGACGGGGGCCCCGAAGAGACCGGGGGCGGGCTCGGGCGGGCCGCACCCAAGAAAGCGTGTACTACTACTTGACCCTTGTTTTAGCAAGAACATTTGTATCGGGGCGAATGGCAATGCAATTTGCATAGGAAGCCGAGGGGATCTCTAGTCCCGTGTAGAGTGTAACACCGAATTGCCAGACCAGAATTGCGAGACTTTGCTTCAGGTAGAGACAGTCTTTTAGGGAACTGTTTGTCTAGCATGGCGTTTGAGTCCGATTGCCCAAAGATTGCCGAAGTTTGTCGTAGTGCCAGGCTGGGTGAACACCAGATTGCCGGAGTTGTGGGGTCCCTCGATTGGGGCAAGCTGATGTTCTCTGTTCAAGCCGAGCACAGGGGGCCCGCCTGGAGGGCCTGGGGGCCCTGGGGCTGGGTGCGAGAGTAATACCAGGTGCACTAAAGACCTCTCCGACGGCCTGCTCGAGCACACTCGAGTTCAGCCGTTGGGTGGTCGCACCTTGAGATGCCGCCCCGTTTTCCTTGACTGTGGGTTCCAACTATATTCTCTCTCCTCTGCCCCCTTTTCCACGATAAACAGTTCGCTTCAGTTTTACACCGCCGATGAGTCCGGTGAGTTTCTTTTGAAGCGCGCCCCGCACCTGATGCTGTTGGTGGGTGTGTCCCGTGTCGCGGTCCTCACCTGGTTCAGATAACCGCGCCCCGGCCGGGCGGGCGGCGAGGCGTGGCGGGCTTAGCGATCTACACTGCGTGCTGCGCCGGGCTGGCGGGCCGCTACAGCACTTCCGAACGCTGGCGGCACGGGGGTTGGGAGAGGACTGGGCTTGGGGCCGCTGGAGCAGGAGGCTGGAGGGAGTGCCACGACCCCACCGCGCCCCGCCGCGCCCCGCCACCCCCGTGGCTCACAACAACCCCCCGGAGCTATCTGTCGACGCACCGCCATCCCCCGCCGGCTTGCCGCCCTCGCTCGACTCGGACCACACATAACGCCATTTTCAGCTCGACTTCTTCCCCTCCTCTACCGGGCACGGTCCCCCTGCATCTGCATTGGTGAAAAAAGGCACTTGCTCCTTATGCTCTTAAGAGAGCGAGATCAGTAATCAGTGACCCCCAAAATATTGCTCTCCTGAGAGCGAGATTTTATTTTTCTCACTCTACAGGGTGGTCTGCGGATCCTTTCCTTTATTTTGCTTATACTGTACTGGATGCAGGCGTGCGGCCGGGTTGCATACTCGTACGGGGCCATAAGGTGCCGCGATGAGCGACGGTAGGCAAGCCCGCCCGCACGCCTGCATGCGGTACAGTATAGGCGAAATAAAGGAGGGGGCCTGTGGACCACCCCGTATTTGAGTAATAAATTTATGGTCCATTTCGCTCGGAATGAGTTTTATCATAATTTTTCGGTGATGTGCCAGTGCTTTGACCAACAATTTACGGCAAAACTCTCGCAGAAATCGGGAATTTCGACGCGAGCTTACTAGCTCAGTGGAGGTGCGCAGCCAGCTCGCGCTGAATGCGCACCTACCTCTCCTGCCCCCTCCCCCTGGTCTAAAACTACGGGGCAGAGCGGCCATCCTACTACATCCGGTCAGTCAGTTGGACGCCCGGTGGCTAGGCAGCCCATTCGACACCTTTGCCGGCCGGCGCCCGGCCTAACTATACCCGTCTGAACTACGGTGGGAACGCTGGGCTACCTGCGCTTGTCAGGGTTCCAGTTCAGTACTTAGTACCAGAGTACGCCACCTTCATCGCTCTGCGCTGCTGTAACACTCAAAAGGCAGAAGTCGCGCGCGTCACTCTTGGGAAAGCGAAAGAGAGAAGCACTGCTTCCCATTTCGTCGCTCTATTGGAGTGATGATTTTGGAACACATTGCTTTATTTGAATGACGACCGGATCCAGAGCCATCACTCGTTTGAAGAGCTACGAGCGATGGCCTCATAATCATCACTTACATGGGGTGACGAAAATATGCATAACGCTTTCATTAGGCGGCGATAAATTCCGTCACTCTTTTTAGGCGAGACGCATCACTCCAGTATTCCCAGTGAACTGCGAGCTTGAGCGCCGCAGTCGGCGTACTCAAGGTCTCACGGAACCGATTAGGAGGCTTGGTGAGGAGGCCCAGTGTCCCCACCCCGGTCTGGACAGTCTGGAGTGCACGTGCCCCTGCCGTCTCCACTGGCCACAGGCGCAAGGTCGGCGGCAGTCTTAACCCTAACCGCACGCGACCGGCTCGCTCGACTTGCTCCCGACACCGACAGCCGCGGTTGACCGGCCCACAAAGCATACACGAAGCACAGTGCCGCGGCAGAGCCAGGCAAAGCCGGCAGCCAAACAACGCGTGGCGGACGGCGCGTGTGGCAGCGTGTGGCAGGAGCGAGCTTTCTATTCCCCAAGGTGCGTTTAATTAAGGTGGGTGATTCCATTATCTGTGTACACCTGCGACACTGCCATGACCTTTGAGTCACCTCACGCACGACGCTACTCCCGCGGCCCAAGTCCGCCGCCCCGGCAGCCCACCCGCGGCGCCGTGAATACTTAGAGGGGCGGCCGGTGTGGCTCCAAGGTTCGAGAGTGGGTGCAACGGCTACTAGTCGGCTAGTCGGTGTGCCGTGTCCAGGGAATAAGAGGGTGGCGTGAGGGACTTCCCCCTGCCCCTCTCCCTCTCCCTCTTCTAATCTTGCTCTGAGGCGGGCGACTTGACCGCTTATCTCAGTGCTATCACTCACATACAGCGACTGAATGCACGTGGCTGACTTACGAACTGACTCAATCAATCAATCAATCAATCAATCAATCAATCAATCAATCAATCAATCAATCAATCAATCAATCAATCAATCAATCAATCAATCCATCAATCAATCAATCGATCGATCAATCAAGCAAGAAAGCAAGCAAGCAAGCAAGCAAGCAATCAATCAATTAATCAATCCCAGCTCCATGGCCACTATTCAGCTAGGGTATAGAACACCCAGAAAATGAGGATTAATGCACATTTTAAGCTCTCCAAAAAATGCTGCCATACTTTTCCCCTTTTCCCACAGCGTGGCAGGAAAGGGCATATAGTGATGGAATTGTTTAAGTTTAATTTATTAAAACGAAAACACAATAGTTTGTTGTGCGACAGCGACGTGCATTGGATTTTGCCATGTGGTACAGTTTGCCGCCACTTTTGCGCTGTTATTGGGTTCAGCTCAGTCCAAATCCCATACGGCGGGCGGCGGGCAGCGACCGACGAACTTCGGACCGTGATCATGCACCCCCGCCCCCCTCCTCTCTCTCTCTCTCTCACACACACGCACACACGTTTTATTTTAATTCGGAACCACCACCACCACGCGCCGGGGAAGGCCTGGCTCCAAGGGAAGGGGAAATGGGAGGTGGGGGTGGGGGGCAAGGGTGGAGTGGGGAGTGTCAGCTGCCTATGGTGTTGTGTAAACAGAAGTGAGAGTTGCCGTCGTCGAGTCTATGGGGAATGAAGGAATGAAACCTGCGTTCTGATAGACAGCGCAAGTGCGAACTAGTAAACGTAAAAAAAAAGTTCTCCTGGTACTTTTCACTGAGGTAACTGCATTATTATTATTATTATTATTGATGCCATGACTTATGTCAGGATTGCTCCCGAACCTTTTGAAATTCCATATTTTTCGAGCAGTGTCGATTAACGGGTAGAAAAGCCACAAAAAAGATGATTGTTTGGTTTTTGATAATATTTTAAGAAGGTGCGTGTTTTGAACTTACATATATGAGGGTTAGGTTAGGCGGCCCCGCATGAGTACAAACAAACAGACACTGGGCCTCTAGACAAGAATCTGTAATAATGATTCCAACCCTTCAGTGGGACCTCTTATACGAACCTTACATGTACTATTACAAAATGTATTTTCAAAGCAAAACGTGAAATTTTGAATTGCATTAATTATTTGTCTGAACTTATTTGAATTTGTTGCAGGTGAATTTGTTCAGGTCATCATGTCGATTGTAGAAGCAATGCGGCTTCCCTCAGAGGGAACCTTGCGAACTTTCTCTGTGGACAAAAAGCTACCACCTCTTCCACTTCCACCACTGTCTCATACGCTACAGAGATATGTTGATTCAGTGAAACCATTTGTTTCTCCTTCTGAGTTAGCAAAAACAAAAGATATCGTGCAGCAATTTGAAAATGCAGAGGGGAAAATGTTGCAAGAAAAACTACAAGCAAAGGCAGCAACAAACAAAAATTGGGTAAGATTTTGTCCAGTCTAAACCTTAAAGTATTGTACTGTTTTGTGAAGAAAAACTTTAAAAATCTTCCTTATTTTTATTTCATAGGTTGAAGAATGGTGGGAAGATAAAGCATACCTGGAAAATAGACTACCATTGGTGCCATTTTGTTCAATGACTGGAGTGTCACCTATAGACCATTTCTGGAAATTTGGCCCAGGCCGGATGGTAAAGGTATGTTATTTGTGCTCACACAATGCCTATGTAATATCAATATACAAATATCTATAAAACACATTGTCAATATTGCCTTTTTTTCCCTGTCAAATTTAGCATGCATCTCTCTGGATGTATTATACAATTGAAATGTGGAAACTCCTACGCACAGAACTCTTAGTTCCAACCCAAAGTGCAGATGGAAAAATTATATTCAGTATGTATCAGTTTCGAAGGCTCTTCAACTGTAGTCGAATTCCACTTCCCAAAAGAGATCGACTTGACATCCACTTCAAAACAGGTAACAAAACTGTACTTTGATGGAACAAATAAGGTCTATTATTTCATTTATGAATTTGGTTCAGATATCAGCTGATTTACTAATTTTTTGGATCACAGAAAAAGAGGGTTTCTGTCCCTCTCACGTTGTTGTGGCTTGCAATGGACATATTTACATTGTGGATGCTATTGATGAAGCAACTGAGTCAATTTTAACTCCACTTGAGTGGGAACAACAACTTCAGTTCGTAATAGAAGATGCTTTTCAGACCTTAGGACAAGGAATTTCCATTCTCACTTGTGATAACCGAGATACGTGGGCCAAGGTAAAGAAAAAAAAAAACAAGGAAAGGATTAAGCTTTACAGAACAAACAGGAGAAATAAATTTTGTATAGTTCAAAAAAATAATTCTTTTTTGCAGAATTACAATCATCTAAGAAAGATAAGTGGTGAAAATGCTCAAAATTTACACTTAATTGAGTCTGCCATCAGTGTGTTGATATTGGAACCGAATATAGAACCTGAGACTGCTAGTGAAATGACCATGTCCTCGATAGCAGGAGAGTATAAGAACTTGTGGGCTGATAAATCGGTACAAATAGTTTTTTTTGGGAATGGCAGATGTGCCGGCTTAGCTGATGTGAGTCTATGACTAACCCTAAGTGAATAACTGTAAATTAACATGTTTACCGTTTTCCAAATTTTTAATGGTGTAAAATTTGATTTGAATTCTAGCACACTGCATTTGATGGAATGATAAGTGTCACAAATAGCTTTTACATTTACCAATCACTGGTGGAAACTGGTGGTGTATGGCGTGGACCATTGACAGTTCGAGCACTACCAAAACCCAGAAGTTTGAGTTTTGTCCTTGATCCAATTTTAATGGAAGAGCTTAACTCAGCAGATTTGAGGTTAATTATTTCAGTAAGTAAAGTTAAGTTAACATACATGAATATATCAATTCCTTGCTTTTGTTTGAAACTGTGTGTACAAATATCCTATTTTTATTTTAGAAATCTAAAGTAGTTATAGTACGAGAAACATTTTCCAGCTATGGAAAAGCTTATACAGTTAAAAACCGCATTCATCCAGATACATTTGTGCAAATGGCGCTGCAGCTCACATATTTTAGCATGCATCAAAAGTTAGTGACTATACATCTTACTTACTGTAATATATTTTTTTAAAAGAAAAAACCTCACTGAACCTATTACATTTCTAGACTAGCTCCATGTTATGAAACTGCAACAACGAGAGCTTTCTATAATGGGAGGACTGAAACATTGAGGCCTTGCACTGTAGAACTTGGCGAGTGGATTAAGGCCATGGTAGAGAAGGAAATGAAGGTAGAGAGAAATATAATCTTTGTGAAGTTTGAATGACAAGTATGGTTTTGAATAGTGTCAACATCTTATAAGAATGATTCTCTACAGGCAGACGAAAAACTTCGGCTTCTGAAAATTGCAGCTAAAAAACATGACGATTTAATGAAAGAAGCCCGTGAAGGATATGGTTGTGACCGACATTTATTTGGGCTTTATTGCATTGCTGAAGAAAGTCAAAAGCCAATTCCTGATATTTTTAAAGACCCATCTTATACTAAAAGGTTAATTTGATGGAAGTTTAGATCCAACATTATCAAGTTATCTTCTATATCTAATATAATTCCTAATATTTCCAGTGGTGGCAATGGAAATTTTATCTTATCTACTAGTTTAGTTGGTTACACTCCAGTAGGAGGTGGTGTTGCTCCTATGTGCTTGGATGGCTACGGTATTTTCTACAATATTTGTCCTGACAGGTAATGTGAAATCATTTAAAATTCTAATGATGAATATTAGTTGTAATCATGTAAATCAATCTTTCTCTTTGCTTCCAGCTTTACATTCACAATCTCTGTTATGAGAGACAGCACAGAAACTAGTGCAACAAAATTCTTTCAAAACCTTTGTAAAACCTTCTACTCAATGAGAGATGTGATTGATATGGGAAAGGGAAACAGTTCTGTGAAACACAAAGCTCATCTTTAAACAAAATCAATTTGACTGGAGCAAAAGTAGCCCAACACTTGTCATTGTCTGCAATATCCACTTGCCTTATTTTTCCTGTCACAGAAGTGTGAAGGAGTGTTACATTTTTTAAATACTTGAATCACAATATAGTTTCGGAGGGGGGAATCAAAAGTTGGATAGCAGGTGGCGGAAGCAGTAAGTGAGGGACTATACTTTAATTTGATACACATTTGACCATGACAACATAAATGTATGTAAATATACAGATAATCTGTTGTGCCTGTTGTGCACTTTATAGAGTTTTAAAAGTTCTTTTAAAAGGTTCCTTAATGCAATTTTCTTTGTTTTTCAAAAATTTATTGTAAAAGGGACCAACCAAGTAGGAACGTATAATTGGAGTATGTTAACTAACAAAATATTATACTTTACTGTTTTTCATTAATTAATTCATTTATTAATTCATTGAATATTTCATTTTTGTTGTTGCCAAATGGATGTTTGATAATTGAGCTCAAATAAAGGCTGTTCATGTGAAAGACTGACATTAGGCTTGACAGAGGTGTTGATGAAAGAATGAGTGTTACTGTATGTAGTTTTTGGTTGTTGTTGACAACACTGGAATGAATAGGGGATCATGAGTCTTTGTGGCAAAGGTTCTTTTTCCGAGTTAGACCATTGTGATAGTTGATAGTTTCTTACGTTAGACTTAGTCAGAAAATGTTTGAATATGCTGTTAAATGTTACTCAGAGAGACTAATTATGAAAATATTTTTTTACCTGAATTAAATTAATGAACTTTCAATGAAATTTTAATATTAGTTGTCTACTATCACCACCATCACCAGCAAGATATTTTGTAATAAATAGATAAGTAACTCACCATGACTATGGAGGCATATGTCAATACTTAATCTAGTCCCTCATCAATGTTAACTGCAGAAGGGGCATCACAGCAATAGATGATAAATCTGCAAGAACAGCCTGAAGCAGAAATACAAATTTTAAGACTGTCAAAATTTATGGATTGTCAGTACATGGGATAGGCAGAACTTACCTCAACATTTTGTTGGTTGCTAACTTGCAGTAAATTTTCTCTACGAAAACTTAAAATTGCTACAGCCAGTAAAGCCTGAATCTCAAGGGAATCATAAGCTAATACTAGATCCCATAATAGTAATAGCTGTTCTGGAGGTAAATGTCCAGAGAAGCTCCTCATGAGCCACTTGAAAACAACACGGATGCTGAATGAAATAAATGTATAGATGTACAATGCAATGCATCAAATTAAAATGTAAAAGTACATATATTAACTTCTTTATTACAAAGAACTTACGGTTGAACATTCATTAATTTAAAATGCATCCAAAGCTGTGGTTCATGTCTCTGCAACAATCTCTCAAAGAGTATACAAAGTGCAAGTAGGCCTTGAGGGTGGGAGGACACCTCATGTAAACGGAACCAGTACCGCATGTAGAAGGCTCTCAATGTATGATAAAGTGCAACAGGGTCGTCATACAAGTAGCAAAATGGAGTAGCTGAACAAAGAAAATACAGTAAACTCACAAGGCAAACATGTTTCATAAATATATTTAATATATGAAGCCCATACATACCATACATAGTAAAACCATGAAAGGGAATGACACCACTAGGAGGATAAATTACTGTGTTTTCTAGTGATGGTGATTTGCTTTTCAATATAGCATTTATTGGACTAGCAGAACTATGATTAAAAACTGAGAGAACTTCAGTGTCTCTAGAAAAACACAACATTACCTGAAATAATTGGAGAAGTTTAAAACCAAATAATAAAAAAAACTCAACATATTAACGAGTCTCAGAGATTTAAATATTCATTAAGTGTAGCTACGTACTTGATATAAAACATCCTCAAAGACAAAGTATTGATCATCATTAGAGGCTGTGAGTTGAACATCCTGAAACAAAACAGTAAAGAACTATTTTATGTAAGTGCTCTTTGATGTTTTATCTGTGATGTTTGTGACCTAGTAAAGCAGTACATCTATGAGAAACAACTCCTTTTACCTTTATGATTAACTTATCAACCATGAGGTCATGTTGAAGGACTAACTGTTTGAGCTCTGAAAAGTATTCTCTATGCTAAATGGAGTAATTTAATAAAATCAGTCAACAGTCCAGTAAATGTGAACTAATATGATCATTAGTCAATCTTATGAATGAAAACCCTTACAGTTTGCTTCACTGCAGATCCTAATACTTGGGCCCATAGTCTTCCTCGTAGGCATCGTGGTGAACCCCTTTTAAGGAACTCCTGGGCTACAGGGGCTTGATTGGAGAGAAGTACTGTAAGGAAGTAAATCCCTTGTAATCTTCTTGTTTTGGAATACAAACATGATTTCTGCAAGTCACTGTACCTTTCTCCCCAAGCGTTGTACGCTCAGCTTCCAAAGTCGGGTAACTACTAGATGATGCCATGTACGGATTTACTCCAAGCAAGGCCTCTCCTCTCGACAGCTCTTGGTAGAGAGCTCTCTAAAAATTACATACAAACCCATACTACAGTAAAGAAACCAACAGAACAGTTTATTTTACAAACAATACTGGAATTTGATTACGCACCAGCTCAGTGATATTCTTCACTTTCAAAGGAATTTGAGTGAAATCCCATACACCTTCACTAAAATAAAAAATTCAACAAAATTGTTAAGTTAATTATTTTTTTTGAAAATTGTTTTGTTATTTCATTGAGAAAACTTACTCTAATATTCGATAATTTGGACTGCGTATCAATAGTAAGACCTCTAGAAAGTCTTTAGGAGCATATACAGGCCTATACTGACTGAGATCTAAAAAGGGGTAAAGGAGAAATTCAAAATTAATTGTGAAAATAGAAATTCCTGCACTTTTGTATTGTGTTTGCAATTTGGATTATAACACACCTATGTCATATGTGCTCAGCTCAGTCCACTTCTCATCTAGCTCCTCTCTATCTGTAGTTTGTCTTAGACGTGCTAAGGGAACTCCAAGTTCTCCACACATAGAGTTAAGAGACTTGTGAATACGTTTCTCCCACTGTAACTGGATATGAGATGAAACATGAGACGAAAAAATAGCTCAGTATATGAAACTTTCTTAAGATATAGATGATATTACAAAAAACTCAGTATAAAGTCAAAAATTTCAAATGACTCTATAGTGAGTTTATCATGTTCAATGTGTACCTGAGCTTTGCGCAAGTATGTTAAAGGTTCCCTAACAACAGAACTCATGCCATCTGAATCTCTGTTATTATGTGATCGAACCCAGTGGAAAACAGTATTGCGTAGTTCAGTCTCCATCCCTGTTTTTTTCATTGAGTCCAGTAACGTATTTTTAAAATCATCTTTACGGACGTTTGGTGAGGAAACAAGTTTCTGAAAAGAAAAAGAAACACACATACACACACTAACTCTCAAAAATATAAAGTTCCAATTTTAATGTCATTTTACCTGAATCTCTGAGTAAAATGATTTATAGATTTTCATATTTTGAATGTCTTCAGAAAGTTTTTGGGCCGTGAAGTGTATACTCTTATCCTTCATGTCGTCCATAGTATATGATACGATTTTTTGATTTTCTTTCGCTGGGCAACTAAATGGTATCCGATGGGTTTATCTCTTACTACTTGTGGAGTCAATTGGAAAATAAATCCAAACTATCTCCTTTCTCAAGCTATCTCTACCAATCGCACTATCGCACTTTCAAAAACCCGCAATATTTCGTTCAATGAACTCAACTGTTTGTTTATTTTCAGCATATCCAACCGAGCGATAAGAAAAGGCGCGGTAGTGAAAAATTGTTCTTGACTTGATTTGGGGCGAGTCATTCGATTATACGGGTTTAGTCGCTATACTCACCGTCCAACATTTATTTTATATGGTTTTACCATAGTGGTCGTGTAGTTTTCCACCATATTCACCAAAGTAGTAGTGGTGGTACTGATTCTCCATTGTTTGTTGTGCAAAAAAGAGTTTGTAAAAGGTTATGTTATCCGAGCGGGAATACAGCTCACGGAAAACGTGAAATGTTCCTCAGGTATATTTTATTGTACTTTCATGATTACGACGAGAGAGAAATTACCTTATTTGACTGGTGTCATTTTTATCAACATATTTGTTTCCTTTGGGAATTAGGAATGAGCATTGTCTTGTCTATTTACAGAGGAATGGCGGCACCACCTGTTCATCCGATCGCAACTGCGACAACTCCACCTCAGAAACGGTACACCTATTGGTTATTTTGATTTATTATTACCATTTCGGAGATTAGTATTTTACTGTTTTTCATTGGCATTCAGAAAACTGGCCATGCTCAGCAGTCCCCCAGGGAGGAAAGAAGTTTTTCCGGTGTTTAGCAGTCTATCTTTGTCTCCTGGCAAGTCAAAATCCAAACACTCTCCTGGGAGTTCTCCATCTAAGAAAAGGGCTAATTTAACACTGAAACAAGGAGCTGCCCAAAACAATAAAATGTTTAGATATTTGCTGCCTAAACGGCTATTTAAAGGACCAGAGGCTGTGAGGAATTCACCTGTTTCGCTTCAGCATGAGACTATGGAACTGGATAACAAAGAAAACAAAGTTGTTAATGGAGTATTGAGATGTGAAAGTGAGGAGGTACAGATTGTTCTACCCAAAGCCACATCTTCTATCAAAAGACCTGCTCAGGAGATGCCAAGTGTTCCACACAATTCTGGAACTTCTCCCAAAAAACCTGCCATGGCGATGGGGAATGATCCACTCAGTTCTCCTAAGAGACTTGCTAGTGTCAATCAATGCCTTGATGTTAAAGTCGTATTAGTCAGAGTTGACGAACATACCTTTGGGGAACACTCTTATTGTATGAAACATAAAAGTCCACGAAAATACTGTTGCAGTGTTGCATCAGAGTATGTTACACAGGCCATAGACAACTTGATTGATGACGACATCAAGAATCCATGCAAGCGTTTAGGAATTCCATCGCCTACATGCATAGCACCAATGGGTTGTAATCATTTTAAGGTTTGGCTCTGAACTTATTTTTAGCATGGAATATAGATCTATCCAACGTCTTAATCACCTCAACTATAATCTTTTGTTATAGGATGATTCATCTTCATCAAGTCATCAGGAGAATCTTTATGAAACTATGTTAAATATTGACCTTCCTTTAATGATGCTTCGGGCTTGCTGCCAAGATTTATCAAGCAAAACATTCCCTTCTCCTGGTACTATCCACACAGTTTTTAACCTGATGAAAGTAAGTATTAGTGGCTAGATGAAAACATTTCATTTGATTGACATGTGTTAAAATTGATAATTTTGATTTCAGAACAACTCAGATGCAGCTATACTTGCCCTTGGGAGGACTTATTTAAGAAGAGTAATTGATCATTACCCTCCCTGCAACCCTCACATGAGGAGTTATTACATTCATATACTAAACTCATCCGTCTCGAGGGTATTTCTTCACTAAAAGTAATGTACTGTACTCACATTTAAGATGTATCTAAAACTGAAATGGCTGCATTTCTTTTTCTGTAGGTGAAAATTCCCTCAGATTTATGGGGTCTAACAAATTTTCAATTTTTTGATGGTATTTTTAAAGAATTGGAAGACCATGTAGAGGGATCACTAAATCCAGAACAATTAAAAGAAAAGATGAAAGTTCCTGGAGTCAGAAAGAAATGTAAACCAAAGAGGTTCCAGGATTCCCCATCTCCCAAGAAGAATGTCCGACGAAAATCTTCCAAAGATAGTATTAGTGAGGTAAGATTTTTTTTTCTTCTAATCATATGGAGCATTAGAACAAGTATTTTCACATTGTCATTCATTTTAATTTTTTGTATGTTCAGAGTACTGAAACCCTAGCAAAAAATGATGATATGTCATCAGAAGCAATTAGGGAAAGATTGAAGGCTGAAGAAGATAAAGGTAAAGTGAAGATGCCAACCTGGGATAAAACATCCCAAATTTTTGCAATGTTTGAAACTCTTGTTGATATACTTGAGTGGGATCTAGTTGTTTGGCTTGCAAAGAATGGGGAAAGGGTGAGAAGTGGGGATCGCTTAAAAATCAGGTAACTAAATTTAATCTATTTGATTTTTTTAAAATAATTTTTGATGTAAAGATGTGTATTTATCATGTTTCTATCAGACTTACTTTATTTCCTCATTTGGTTCTTCCTCACTTTTAGGGATCGCTCAGTGTGCCCCTTAATTGTTATGATACTCTGGCCCAACAACCGTGACACAGGCCTTGATTCCCCTTACTGTTGTAGGATTTTCTCTCTATATGTCAGTGCTTGGATCTTAAAATTCCATCCACGCCACATCAAGACATTAGTGGTTTGTAAATTAATTGTACAAAGGAACTGTGTGAATTCTGATCTACTAGTTTCTTTCTAACCCCTTTGTTTTTCTTTTTTTGTGTGTGTGTGTGTATTTAGCGGCTTGTTGGATTAATTGCCGAAGTTATCATTGCTAGTGAGTCCAACTTTGGCAATGTCTATCCATATGTTGGTGAGGGATGTGAAAATCTAGCTAGGAAACTTTGTGAAGTGTTAAGAAGTATGTTTGTCACAAAGCATTGGTATGTTTTACCTCTACACCCTTTACCCTTTCATTAAGATACAAAATGTTTGCTTTTCTTTTAGATCCTCTATTAGGAGAATTACAGACAAAAGCAATTGCGATGCTGAAGCCTGACTGGCTGAAGATGTTGGTGTCTTCCTTCCTTTTAAATGTTTCTCCCACAACAGCATCCCTGGTAAGTCAATAAATTGGATTTTTCTTTCTTGATCTATGGTACATGTTTTGCAATTGATTAGCTCTTGTTACCAACAATTATTGTACAAATTGCTTAAATGCATGCAGATATTATTAGACAGTCTTTTAAGTCAGCTGTCTGTATTTTTGAAACTGTAAAAAGCTATTGAAAGACATCAGCAGTGAGTCATAAGCACTTAATCACTAAATTTTTGACCCAGTGCTTTATATTTTGTAGATGCTGTAGTTGAGATGGACTTTACTTGGCAAGCTAGAACTCAGTTAAGGAATGCCTCATTCCTTTGACTGCAGTGCGTGTGGAAGAGGACTATTAAGTTTACATTGACTGCTTTGCTACAGCACAGTATTGAGTAATGTTTCCTGCTTCTCTTTAGTATTACATATTTGAAGTCATTAATCTCTGTGTATGAGCCTAATTAAGATATTTTTGTTTCATTTGTTGCTTTGTCAAAGCAAAACTTTTGTTTTGTATCCCTGATCATTTAGTATAATAGGAGAGTTAATTTGAATTGATTGGGCAGTTTTATTTAAAGACTCCATCATAGAGCCTCTGCGTTCTGCTCCAAAGTAATGAGTCCCACCATACTTAATTTTATGCCAGTGATGTGGTAAGAGTATGTTTTCCACATTTTATACTGTAATACTTTTCAACATTTGGTAGAAATTGTTTATTTCTTTAAATTGTCAATTACCTTTTGTGAAGTGCATTATTTAATAAACCAAATGATTTTTCTTTTGCTACACTCTTACCTTTCAGCCTTTTCAAGTAGCACATGACAGATTTCAAAATTTACACAGAGTGCTTAACTGAGGTCGGACTTTCGGTTCCCAGCCGCACGATTCCTGGCCAAGCCAAGTAGCCGCACCTAGAATGTTGGCAACTTTATCTAAAGTGGAGTGTTCGGCTGAAGGTTCGGCCTCAGGGGCTCAGTATGTGAATATCTCAGTGAGAAATAAAATACATATTGAAATGATATTGAATTGATCAAAGTCGTGTTGAAACCACAGTTTGATATTGTTTCTATGTCCATTTCTTCACTGGGTATTTTGCTTTAGTCTATTGTCAGCATTCTGTGAAGTTGTAGTGGTTATGACACTCCTCCAGGTGCACCTGAATTAGCTTTAGGCTATGGCGCTTAATTTTCATGCTTTCAACAGGATTTGACAACTCTTCTAAACCCAATGAGCCAAACCACAATGCATTTGTGGGCTCAATTTTTGGATGGTATTTTGGACTTTTATCACTTGAAGGAAGCTATGCACCTGCTGCAAGAAGCAAGCCATGGAAATTATAAAGAAGAGGGCTTCACTCAAAACTCAATATCAAAAATGTATAAGATAAACTATGGTTTACTCCTGAAGGAAATCATAGCTTACTATAATTTGTTGTGTCAGTTAAATCAACTCGAAAAATGCAAGTTGCCACAATTACTAGCAGAAGTAATTCTTCTCTGAATAATGAACTGAGACCAAATTTTCAAGACTGAGTAACGGGTAATCCAATTTTTTGTTGTAAATATGGAAACTGATATCCTTGTTTTACTGTTGTCAATTTTAATTTTATTTATTAATAAAATAAATAAAAACCAGCCAGACTACTGTTTGTTTCATTACTTAACTAAGAATATGATTCTGATATCACATGTACATAAATATAATAAAGTTACAAAGACAAAAAAACATATTTAATCTAATACAACAACAGGATCGTCGTCATCGTCGTCATCTGCAGAAGCAGATGGTACCATCATAGATTGCCGGTTGAAAAGATCCATGGTCACTGCAGCATGAAATACTGGGAGAGATCCTTGTTGACGAAGGTGCGTGTCAATTAGATCCCCAACCGATTCAGAAAATGATGTCTCTAATAAGTTAAATGTCGAGTCCTCCTCCAACTAGAGAAAACATGAAAGTTTTTAGAAAAAAATTAAGTTTAAAACAAAAGAAACAAATACCGCAAAGCCGATTTATGCACACATTAGTTAAAGGTAACTATGTATCCTACCTTAAATAAAAGGTAATCATTGGGAGACTCTGCATATATACTCGACAGCCTGAACAAGCCTCCTTTGTTCTGTAGGCGGTCAACTTTGTAGCCTAATAAAGCATATACACATTCCCGAAACTCTGAACTTGTTTTCTTGAAGGCTTCTTTTAACCTTTGCATCATCAGGTCAGCAGATTTGATTTGTTCTCTGAGTTCTAAAAATAAAACAAGGACAAAAATAGATTAGATTAATGATTTATGAGAACCTCAAAAAATATGAATCTAATATCACCACCTTGCACTTCTTGGGAATTAGAGGTAACCAAGCGCTTGTCAACCTTGCAAGTTATATCATCTCTTTCACCTTCTTGCAAAATTTTAACTCTTTCTCTTAACTTTGCAACCTCTGCCTTCAATATTGCCATTTCCTTCTCTCTTTCTTCTTCAGCAGTTGTCACTGGATTCATTCTAAGGAAAAAATGTGTACTTGGTTAAACTTATGTTAAAAATAATGTAGAATTAGTCAGAGTATGTATAAATAAGAGCATACCTTAAATGTAGAACTCTTGTAGAAGGTGGTTTAAAATCTCCTTTAAGAACTTGATGTTCCATTTGAGTTTGAAGTTCGTCAACACGTTTTTGGAGGACTGATCTCTCTTCTGTTAAGGCGTCTCTTTCAGCAGATATCTGCCGAAGCCTCTCAAGTAAGCCATTACATCCACCTGTAAAACAGACATTTACCTTACTTTTTATCTTTATCAATTTGGACAGTTGTGTGTTAGGTATAATCAACTAAAACTTAAGTGCAAGTAAGACTACCTTGACCTAAAGCAGAAATTAAGTCTGCTTCCAAATTCTCAACAAGCTCTCGGTAACCCTCCACAGATTTTTCAAGTGCCTCAATGCGTGGTCTTAAGGTCTGTTGTTGTTGACTGGACACTGCCATTGTCAATTCTTTTTCATAAGAATCTAATTGCTCTCGGTAACTATTTCTTTCCTAGAGTTGTTTAATGAATAAGTTATTTCAACAATGACACATCAGATAATTATTTGGATTCATGTTGCTTGAAATAAACCTACCCCACTGACTAGAGCCAATTTTTTTTGCCAGCGTCTAATGAGGTTTCCCTGCTGCTCCTGGGTCGTTTTTAATCGAGAAACCTCAAGTGTAAGCCTTGATACTTCAGCTTGTGCTTTGCATAACTGACTTGAGCTAGATTTCAATCTGGAATTTTAAGTGAAGATAGATTAGATTAATAATTAGTTGCATGCTACTATAAAGTGAATGTGAATCTTAAGTGTTATCTTTTCTGATCAAAATACTCACTTAGTTTGTAGATCAGCAACTTCAGAGGAGAGAAGTAGCTCAGACTGCTGCATCTCCTGAAGATGCTTTCGGATTAAGCTGGGACAACCCTAAAGAAGGCAATAATGTGTTAATAATAAAGTGAGAGGATTTATATGACATTGCTGTGAGCCAAAAATAAAATGAACTTACATCATTACTGCTAGATGAGGAACAAAAGTCTTTTACTAGCCCTTTCCAGTCTTCAAGTTTATTTTCTAGAAGTTGCTTTTGAGCTTCTAATTGTACAAGACGCTGTATTCGATCATCACTAGAGGCACACTTTTGACGAAGGTCAGCCACTTCTTCCTCCAACAGAAGTTTATTATGAACTGCATCCCTAAAGACAGGCGAAATATTTTGGATAACTAACAACAAAATTCCCAAACTGCTGTTAAAAGGGATGAAAGACAAGATTTCTGCATCCAAATTTTACTTTGTTGAAAAAATAAGCACCTTAATTTAACAACATTACTTCTCAGATTTTCAATCTCTCGCTCCATTTCAGGAATCTTTATGAGCTTAGCATGCTGTGCTTTAACGTTAGAAACAGCTTCATTGCTATCTTCCAATTGACACTGTAAATCCTATAATATAAAACACACCAAAACACAAAGCAAACATGAAATGAGGTCTAAGTTCAGCTGATAGTTATTTAATTCAGAAGAGTTTATTTTAGTTTTAAACAAAAACCTTGATGGCGCGCTGGGCTTCTCTCAATTCAAAAGTGAGGCGTTCATTTTGGGAAGTGAGAAGAGAAGTGTCATTTGATAAAGACGACCTCTGCTTTTCTTCTTGATTTAAGCTAATTAATGATTTTAATTTTTGAATCTCTGCATCATAATCATTATTTTTATTTTCTGCACTTCTTACTTTGCGCTTGAGCTGTTAGAGGGAACAAAATTGTGTAAACTGGGCTATTCTACCATAACAATTAAATAGAGCATAACTATTAAAAAAACTAGAACAGAAAACCATTGTTACTTTACCTCAAAAATGTCATCGGTTAATTGAGATTTTTCTTTTTGTAGATTAATAATTTTTTGTTCCATGCGTGAATTCTGGTCTTCAAGATCACGAAGTTTGTTAACATTACCGTCGCGGAGATCAGATTCCCGCCGTCTAAGCTGAGCTACTCTATTTTCTAGTGTGTGTATCTGAAAACAAAAACATATTCTTATACAACCTGGTTTTTAATCCAAGGAAACCAAATGTACCAGAGCTGTAAATGCTTCCAGATAAGAAATATAGATAAAAGTCACAAAAATTTACCCTGGTTTCATCTCTTCCATGCTGCTGTAAAAGACTATTCTTTTCTGCTTCAAACACCACTTCAAGTTCTCGTCGAAGAGCATGAAGCTGACCAACTCGTGTTTCCAGAGCTGTTATTTTGGCCTTCGCATCAATTAGCTGTCTTTTCAGCTGCCGTTGTTCCCACGGAGACTCTAGTTAGGTTTAAAAGATAATAATGAGCAAAAGGTTCCTTTATAACAACAACCACAATATCCTACATAGGCCCTTACCAATGATGGTAGTATCAAGAAGAGAGGCGCTGGTCGAGGATGGTGATTCATGAAGACTTAACTTTTTTTTCTTTACATTTCCATCCACCTCCTCATTTGATAGGTCTAAATTCCCTCTGTCAAAGTCAAGTTTTGTAGCCACAGCCGATGCGGGCCGGTTCCTTTCATCTACCACTAACCTATTCGGAGAGGCCTTTCGTTTAAAACTGTTCATGATTGCTGCAACGCATGTCGGTTCCCCATCATTCGGCATCATTTCTGTCGGTCTCTGAGCTTGGCAGCTTGAAGACGGTGGAGGTGGAGATAAATAAGTAACGTTAAGTTCAAACGCAGAAACCGCAGAAATTACTAGTGAGATTTCAAAAACATTACTCGCGCGAGACGACGGGGCTGTGCAAATAAACAATAAGACTCGAACGAATGTCGTGCCGATAAGCATTTATTGTTGTATTTACACAGTGAGTGCCCTCCCCCCCCCCCCACTTCCATACGTTGTCCTTTATTTACATCGTGAGCTTCAAGCCTTCTCCGTGCCTGCAAGATGTCTCGTGGAAAGTCCAATAAAGATTTGGAATCTCTTAAGACAGAAGATGTTGTTCAAGCGGTTGTAGTTGCTGACAACTTCAGCGATGCATTTGTTCCAATGACCAATGATGTGCCCTCGGTTAGTTATTATCTGTCTTAACCTCTACTTCATCACCTGGTCTTCATCCCTTTGATTGTACATCAAATAAAGGGTGAATTGTCAGTTAATTGTCTTTTCTTCATTTAACGAGAGGCAGTGTTTCTGTTTGTTCAACTAGTCCGACTGCTGTCTCGATTGGACAAGTGTGCACTGACATCATATGGAAGCCGTCAACATTATGTCACTGACATAATCAGTTCCGATCATTTTCTTTCCGTTTGTTCATTGTCTTCCATATAACCCATTTAAATTCCAAATTTTTTTTCCATCTGCTGGTAGTTTTAGGGTTTTTATCATATTGTCAATTCAATTCATACATTGGATCTTATGCTTGTGTTTCAGTGTCTACTGCCTTTAGTCAATACATGTTTATTGGATCACACCCTTGAGTGGCTGTCGAATGCAGGTGTTCAGGAAGTGTTTCTGTTCTGTACTAGACAAGTGGAAAAAGTGAGAGAGCACGTAAAGTAAGTTTAATTGTCTAATGTATGTATGTATGTATGTATTTATCCTAACTGTGAACACAACATCTTTTTTGCTCTCTTCTTAAATCCTCTTCCTCGTACTTTTCACCAGAAATTCCAAGTGGTCCTCTGAAGCTAGTCCACTTTTGTTGAATGTCATCGTTTCGGAAACATGCCTAACGCTTGGAGATGCAATGAGAGATCTTGACGCTAAAGCTCTCATAAGAGGAGACTTTATTCTTGTTATGGGTGACACAGTCGCAAATGTTAACTTATCACCAATTTTAGAGAAGCACAGGTGAGTTATTTCTATACTTTGAATAATCAGTGTATATTATTAGCTCTATTGTCATTCATTTAAATTTTCTTCATTTTCCTCTTTACTGTAGGAGACTTCAAAAAACTGACAAAGGTCTGGCAATGACTGTCGTATACAAGTATGCAGGACCCTCACACCCAGGAAGAGCACCCCAAGATGACATTCTAGTTGCCGTTGACAAGAAGACTAGTAAAATCCTCTTTCATCAGAAACGTGTTTCATCACCTGATCAGAAAAAAGTTCATATCCCAATGGTATGAAATATTCAAACCATCTTGTATTGATGTTTTATTTTGCTCAGTTACCATTTCTACTACATTTCTACCAATTTCCTAGGAAATTATTATGGATCTCCCATCAATAGACATATACAATGACCTTGTTGACACCCATGTCTCTGTTTGCTCTGCATCAGTATTGCCACTTTTCAGTGACAACTTTGATTTTCAAACATGTGAAGACTTTATTAAAGGATTACTCATGAATGAAGAAATTCTTGCTAGTTCTTTGGCTGCATATTTTCTCAGTGACAGTGAATATGCAGCATCTGTTAATAGCTGGCCTATGTATAGGAACGTTACGTAAGTATCAATTCTATCCATTACACCTGATAAGTTTTAATTTTCTTGATAGATTTTACTATTGTGTGTCTCCTGTGGTTTCAGTCAAAACATGATTCATCGATGGACTTATCCTCTTGTTCCTGACATGTTAATATCTGATAATGAAAAGCCATATCAGTATCTCAAAGGAAATGTGTACAAGCAACACCCTGTCACACTCTCAAGGTGACCGCCTTTCTCAGCAGTAAACTTAGCTTTCTCATCCACCTTGGAGCCATTAAAGAACATTTTTTTCTATTATTTAGAAGCAGCATTATTCAAGATGATTGTGTGATTGGTGGTGGCTCTAAAGTTGGAGAAGGTTCAAGCATTACAAGGTCTGTTGTTGGTCGCAATTGCCAGATTGGAAATGGTGTAAAAATTGAAGATTCTTTTGTTTGGGATGGCTGCATTATTGAGGTACCTAAAAAATAAGTAACAAATGAAAGTTTTTAACAATGGTTTAAAATTAAATTTTTAATGAACTGATTTTTCAGGATAAATGTTCCATCATTAGAACGGTTGTTGGTTGTAATTGTATTGTGCGACAGGGCGCTTCTCTTTCTCAAGGTTGTATTCTAGGGCAAGGTGTACAATGTCCTGCTAAATTTGAATGCTCCCAAAGACTTCAGTCTTCACCAGGTGATTTTTCTATTTTTATTCAAGAATATATGCGAAGTGGGGCGAAGTAGGGCCAGCGCGTTTATCAACCCCAAGGTTTAATTAATCAATTTTCTTATGGCAGATGTATGAGTCACAAAAATTTTCTAGAGTTATTGTTCAATGAGGAAGTTGCCCAGTGTGGCGGAGCGTAGCGCGAAACAAAACAAAGCACCATAACCTACGAGAAGGAATGCTTTATATCGCGGTTTAAGTTCTTTTCTCGAAGTGCTATGTGAATGCATAGGTGTATATAAAGGCTGCACATTGATTGAAACCTTGTCAAATATTGCTTTCTGGGTGTATCGCGTAGTTTTCTTTTGTTGCTTTCTGCTTTGTTTTGGTTCCCCGCTACGCTCCGCCACACTGGGCAACTTCCTCATATAAGTCCCAAAAAATAACCTTTTATTAATTCTCTGGGTAATATTAGTGAATAACAACTCAACTCAACACTCCATTTTTAACTCAAATTTTAACGTTTGGCCTAATTTAAAAAAAAAAATTGTATGGGCAGATGGACCTCAGTTTTCTTTGAAACTGCTATTAATGTTTTGTTTTATTTCCCATTGTTAAAATGTTATCAAAGTCGCTTGGGCTGGTCTAGGGATTTAGGGGTTGCTTTATGAATAGTGTTGGTGCCCGTTCTTGATTATTTTTTTAAAATCTATTTGCAGGTGATGAAGACTTTGAACGAATTGGAGATGCTGCATATATTGTAAAATTGGATGATGATGAATCTGATTCAGAGGATGGCCGTGCTCCACAAATTTGGAATGAGCTGTTCTCTAATGAAAATTTTGATGATGAAGTTGATGCTGATAGTGATGTATCATCTGAACTGAGTGATGCCAGTGACCGTACAATGTCACCTGTGCTGGATGACACAAATTGTATGTTTCACTCTTTCAATTAGCTTGCTTTCTCCAACTGCCTGTTATATTGTGTAATTAATTTAACTTGATTTCTTTTAGTATTCTACAATGAAGTTGTGGATTCTTTAAAAAGGGGCTTTGAGGATAAACTCCATTGTGATAATCTTGTTCTTGAAATCAATTCATCTCGTTATGCATACAATGTTAGCATGAGAGAAGTTAATTTGCTTGTTGTGAAAGCAATTTTGAATCTACCAGAGTCAGATTCATATTTAACACAACTATGGCAAATGCTAACATACTTCATGCCCATCTTGAAAAATTACATAAAAAATCCTGTAGCGCAAATTGATTGCTTACAGGCATTAAAGGTATTATTCTGCTGCTGGGTTTTCCCTTCTCTTTTTCTTTACATGCGTAATAATGTAAAACTTCTTTTTACAAAATGTTTTTCAGGAGGTAGCAGGGGCTGAGAGTGAAATGCTGTCTGGTGTAGTCAAATTTCTCAAAGTTTTATATGATCAAGACATTTTAAGTGAGGAACTCATACTGAAGTGGCATTCCGACCTGAAAACGGATCCTGAATCCAAAGATCTGTGCAGAGTGGTTGGTTATTTGCATTTGAAGGGTACTTATGTCCTGTATATCAGCAGAAGTTTCTTGAAACATTGTAATTTTGTTTGCAGGCAGCTCCATTCATAAAATGGCTGGAAGAGGCTGAAGAGGAGTCAGAAGAAGAATCTGAGTAGCCAGTTTCTTTATTTTCTCCTAGGTACTGTGTGATTGTGCAATTTATAACATCTAGTGTCTTCCGGATCAAATCCTATATTTCATACTGTCCCAATCACAGTGACCAATAAAGAGGTGAGAATGAATTTCTATTGGAAACTCTGCTTTTTCTACAGTATTTATTTTTATTGTTTTACAGCCACACAATCTCCAACAAAACATAACATCTAAACCTACAGAAAAACATGAATTTTCTCAAGACAATTTACTAGAAGTTTCTCTTAAAGAACAAGTATTAAGCTTTTTAAGCACACAGCTTAAAGATAAATGCAAATGCAACTCAATTTGCGAGCTGCCCATTGAATTACACAACAGTAATATTTCCAGCAGAAGCCTTTTTTATTAGTCCCCCTCAATTAACGAGAACCAATTGGAAAATAAGTGTCTTCTTGGTTCAATTCTCTGCTGTATGGCTGGCTTGACTATTCTACTGAGTTGCAATCTATTCTTTCATGATAATTGATGAAAATTGACATTATTTTGGCATACAGTGAGTTTCAGTTGAATTCATAAAAACTTGTTATCTTTTTCTCTTCTCTCAGTCATACATCTTAGACTTGGATAAATGTATGTTTTGGGTGATGTCTGAAATTCTTTGTCATCTAGCGGGATACCCTCTACAGTCACTCAAAAACTTACATTTGCCAGGCTGGTAGTCATGTAGTTTCAATACAATCAGGTATGTTAAAAACTCCTTGCACTGATTAACACATTACAGTAGTGTGAGAGGATTAATAGAGGTGGGAAAATGTTTCAGTTATGTACACAATATGGTCACACTTCACTGAGGTTTTCAAACACCCGATTTCAAGCTTGACCTATAACAATATCAACAGTGAAGGTAAAAATTAATTTGAAAATCCTGAAAGTTTCTATCCTGATTGCTGAGGTACGAGAGACCTCACTTTTTTTTACTATAGTTCATTTTTTAAATCAACTGAATTCAAGCTTTTATACAAGTTCGTAACAAAAGCAAAAGCGAAAAGCCTTAAAAAATACATAGGCCTGTTAGCCTACTATCTTTGAGCTTTAGGGCTTATATATCTACTCTCTTGACTTCTAGGCTATAATTTTTTTTTAATTATAGCTGGAAACTTCTCATGAAAATAATCTAGGTTAAATAATATGCTGTAATGTCAACATTTTGAAACTTTGTGAAGGTTTCTCTGATGATTGTCAGAGCTGTCTTGGAAAGGTAGTAATGCCAATGTTCATTCATGGCTCTTCAAAGATTGAAATTTGTTTAATTTCCTTTTATTCTGGAAAAAAAAATTATGAGGGAAATTATTGCCAGATTAATCTTGTGTCTTGCCCCATTCAGATTATCAAGTCGCACCTTTTGTCTCATAAAGAAAATTTGGGAGAAATTACTTTTTCTTTGCTAAAAATGGATTAATGTAAGGGAGAGAGTGTGGCACCAACTGTCAGGGGTACATACTGTCAACAGGCTGGCAATACCAGCCCATTCACTTTTTCAGACAGCAAATTTGTGAAATCATAACCTCTTTACATCTTAATTTGTTTGCAAGATGGGGGTGACAAAAACTTTCAGTGGTATGGCAGCAGCGTACATCCAAAGATTCTGTGACTGTAATTCCCCCAAATTCCCCAAAATGGGGGCAGGTACTGTCATTCATTTTATGATTTGTTGTAGCAGGAATGGTTTAAGTGTAATTTTTACTAGGGGTGACATGCTTCCATTGACACTTCATTTCCAGCCATCAAGACCATTTTGAAAATCCACTTCTCCCATGAGATATATACCAATATAGAAATGGTGACAGCTAGTGCCCCACCCCCGGGGCACATACAATTGCAGAGGTCTCTTCTCGAGATAATTTGAGAGACAACACAAATATTTTTGAAGGGGTATGGTTTCTTGTGACTGAAGGTTGAATAGAGGCACACCAACCCTGAAATCCGTAATGCTACCTAAAGTAGGACTGCTAGATGATAATTTCCAAAAAATGTGCCCCACTCTCCCATACCATTACCAGCCGAGGCCAAGGGAATAAACAAGGTTTCACTACCCAAAACGGTTCCACAAGGGGCTCCACCGGTCTGTACACAGTAGCATAAGACATTACTGGCCAAAATTACATGGCAGCATTTAAATCAGCTGTTGTACAACTGAGAAACAAACAAAAAACAGTTTTTAGGTCACAGTGACCAAAATAGATGACTAAAAACAAAATCAAAATGCATATCTACAGAAGCTGAACACTAGGTTTGTATTGCATACCATAAACTTAATATCTACAATTTTATAGACTAGACAACCAAAAGAAGCAAAAGTTAACAATACTTTGCATTTATGGCAGCTAAAGTTTTTACTAATCTCTACAATCACTGAATTAAATATTTAACACATGCACTTGTTTAGACTTGAAAAAGTGATGGTGATGGTGCAACGTTGTTTAAAATCAATCAATCTCTTACTTCCTCAATGCATGTCACTAACATAAGTCCAAAAAATAATTCTTTCTTCTGTAATTCATTGCAGAATTAAGTTGGAAACAAAGAGATGAGGTTGACATGTCTCAAACCAATCCAGTGCAGATAGACTCCGCACCATGCTGCATCAGTCTCCTTCTCTCCACGAGGGACAATGTCAAACAGTCCGGATGATCTGAATTTCCGAAAATTTGTGTGCATTTTGACCCATTTGCTCTTCAGCATCTTATATACATGGTTTAAATTTCAACCATTTCACATACAACCTGAAGGGGAAATCTTAATTGAGCTCTAAATGTAGTTGTTACTATAAGCGTATACTCATTAAATAACTTCTAATAAAATCACATAAAATTCCTATACAAGGACTACTTACAATAACATTTTACTTCACACTTTATTTAAAGCTAGTTTTTTTTTGGTAAAATTCTGACCTTGTTTTTATTTACAGCAGGTTGTCTTATTGTTAATAGTTCTTATTTATTAATACAATTGTAAGTACAACTACCGAACTATCTTCCCTAGAACGGAATATTCTTTTGACATGTTAAAATGAATCCTCTCAGGTAATTCCAGGATAAACCATTATTGTGTTCTAAAGTAAAGTGCTGAACCACTGGAAAGTTTTGTAATAATATGGCACTAATCACATCACTAACAAACGCGGGCATACACCAGATTTGGCAAAAGAACTTTCAAAAAACACAGTTTGTTCTGCACATAAATATGAGAGATTAAATGAGCTGATTTAATTACTTTCAACTCAAAGGACCCTTTGGAAAATGATGAATGATGAAGAATCCCCTAAAGAAAATCGAATTGAAACTTTTTGCTAGTGAAGCCTTTTTAGCCGCTCTTCTATGACACCTGGTCAGCTATGTCGGAATATACACACGTAACGTCTTCCACCCAAGGGTAGCTAACTGAAGGGCCCAGCTCCCCCGTGCTGCGCTCGCTGCGGCTGAGCCCCTAATCCTTGCGCCACTGTACCTGCAGCAGGCGCGGGCTCGCGTCGGGCGGCGTCGCGACGCTTCGGGTCGGGCAGCTCGTGGACGTCGTGGGCACGGAGGCGCAAGGGGGCGCGGGGGTAGGGGAGGGGTCCTCTCCGTACCACTCGGAGGGGACCAGAAGCACGGGATCGAAGGCCAAGATTTCGTCGGGGACGACGGTTTGACCGACGAGGGCCTCGACATCCACGTCGGCGTCCACATCGCCGTCCGGGTCGCTTGAGTTGTAGCCCGAGTTGTATCCGTCCCCCAGGCCCGAGTCCTGCAGCACCAGGGCGTCCTGCAGGTTCTGCACACCGCCGCCACCGCCGCAGACCGCCGACCCCGCCGCGCTGCTGCCGCTGCCGTCCGCGTCCGAGGGGCACAAGTCCAGCCCCATGGGCGAGTCGGAGAGCGGCAGCTTGTCGACGTACTGCTGAGGATCAGAGCGTGAGGACGCAGTCAGTAAGGATTTGGACTTTTGCATGATGGTGAACTCCGTGTGTGGCGACAGATTCTTGTGCTATTTGACTCGCACGTCATGTTACAAAAATCATCTAGGTGCGCTAGGTGTCTTTTTTTAGCAAGCGAACGCCAGAACCCGATGCAAACCCACCCACACACAGCCCAGTCCCTAGGGGATCATCCGGAGAGTACGTCCGTTATTTGAACCTGCAAAGTTTAGCCACAGACTCTCGAAGCGCCTGGTGGGTAGATGGCATATCGCCTGCAGTGCATGTGTGTATTGAGGGGAGGCTTAAGTTGAGTCTCGCAGGCGCCGAGCTACCGTAATTTGTCGAATGAATCTGATAAGAACAGTCGTGCTTTCTGGACGATCCCCGACGATCCCCAAAGAGTGCGCTCTCACCTGCATCAGGTTGTTGACGACGCTCAGGTTGTCCTCGTCCATGCTACTGTCCAGGTCGAGCACTGACAGCGAGGAGGGCGCGGGCACCACCTGGTTGCGCTGGCTGTTGCGCATCTCGCTGATGGTCTTGGTGAGCGCCAGGATGTAGTGCTTGGCCATGGTGAGGGTCTCAATCTTCGAGAGGCGACGCTCGACGTTCACGTGCGGAATAACGTTGCGCAGTGCCTAGTGATAGCAATAATAGTTTTGCTTAGCGTGCAATACGAAATTCTCATCTCCAATAAGTAATCTTTGACTGTACGAGGTGGCTGACTAACGCCGCGCACTTTCGCAGTTACACTTGCACCGCCGCATACACGTGGGCGGGCGGGTTTGTCTATCATCGCTCCTTACAGCCCCGTGCGAGTAGGCAACCCGGCCGCACACGTGCATGCGGTGCCGTAAAACTACGAGAGTGCACGGCGTAAGTCAGCCACTTGTACTTTATTGTAACGAAGTTATGGCGAAGTTGATTGAGCGTTGTCAGGCTTTTGCGGAAAATTTGTTTAAATTGTGGTTACCTGGAACGCGTCGTTGAGGCTGTGCATTCGCATCCGCTCGCGCTCGTTGCTCTCCAGGCGGCGCGCGTTGCGCTCGCGGGCGTTGAGGGTGGGCTTCCTCCGCCTGGAGCGGCTGGCCCTGGAACGCGCCCTGGAGCCGGACCGGCCCGTCCCATTCGCGTCCACACCCTGAAGTTGGATCAAGCACAAACGGTCTCGTATACAAGTGCAGCATAACTACGAATGTGGTCGGTACCGTTTGAGGGGCCTACAACAATGTCCTCCTGCCTTCCGAGCTAACGGTACCCCTGGTGTACTCTGCGTACTCCAGGTGTACTCAGAAAATGTGAAGTACCGGGTGTAACTGTGAATACGCAGAAGTGTTGCGGATTTGCCTACTCTTTACACCCGTAAGGGGCCATGGCCCCTGCGGCCATATTGAGTATGCAATCCCGCAACACTGCTGCGTATTCACAGTTACACCCGGTACTCTGCATGCACTCAGAAAAAAGTACCTTTAATTTCACGCCAACAATTGCTTCCGTTATTCTAAATAAAATTTTCACTTTGATGTAAAGCTGAATTCAGTTTATAAAAGGGAATTCCCCCGTATTTACGGAATTTAGCAATGCACCAATGTTGAAATTTCCTTTTGAAACAACGGAAGCACTTTCTGATGTGATATCAAAGGTCCGTATTTCTGGGAGCATGTAATTCACTACGCGTACTTCGGGCGTACTGGCGGGTACTCCGCGTACTCGAGGTACTATTCATGCCCCCCTTGAGTCGTCGTCGACTCCTCGGTACAGTTCTAAAGTTCTTAATTATTTCAACAGTTTTTGTTTGGATCTTTAATGATTGTTTCCCGCTTACCGTTGCGCTGGTTGGGCGGGAGGCGGCCCTGGCTGCAGCGCGCGCTGACGGCGCTCGCATGGGCGGCGGCGACACTTCCCCAGTGCGCCCGCCCCGCTGCCACCTGGCGCCGCCCCCGCGCACCCCGCCCTGCTCGCCGGAGGCTTGCTGCATGGACTGCGGCGTGGGCGATGGCGAGTCCGGCGAGGACGACGGCGCAGGCGAGCCCACCGAGCTCAGGGCCTCCTCCATCTCGTCCAGGTCGTCCAGCTCGGCGTCGAGGCGCCAGTCATCGTCGATCCAGGAGCGGCCCGTCAGCCCGGCCGCGAAGCCGGCGAGGCCCTCCCCCGCCACGGTGAACGCCTCGCCGTCCTCGGCGCCTGCAACAAGACCTGCAAGCAGGCACCGGGCCGCAGTGAGCTCGACGTCCACCACAACCTGCAGCCACCACGCTAAGCCCGGTCGTGGCGGATGTCCCGACGGAGGCGTTGACGGAGGTACTTCTGTGACCCGCCCTCGCCCTGCCCACGCCGCCCGCCACCCTCGTGCTCGCCCTGACGGTGACGTCACGGCGACGGAGCGGAGCAGCCTACACAAAGACGGGGCGGGTCCGGAGGAAGCGACGTCAGCCGACTGATTCCGAAGAACCCTTCCTAAACTCCGTCCTTGTCGCACTCATACGGCAGCGCCCCTTGAGGTCTCTTCGGAATCAGTCTGCAGGTCAGCGCCGAGGGGTCCCTCACTTCGACCCGCGCGATACACTATCACCACCCGCAAGCCAGCAAGCGGCACATTTCAAGTAAATGCCAAAAAAAACGCGCCAGCCACCCACAAACTCCAGGGCACGCTCTATGGCATATGCTTTATAGAGAGTGAGAAGAAGAGGGAGGGAACTTTGCCCTCTGGTAGAGACAGTCTTTAGGGGGGGGGGGGGGCTGCCTAGAAAGTGCGCCCGGTACAGTGATGGTGAGGGAACCCTCGCGGTTGCGCGGGCAGTGGCAGCAGCGGTCAGAGGGCGGGCGCGCAAGGCCGGTCTGTCTGTCCTTGCGGTCCGGCCCCGCCCCGCCCCGCCCTCCCGCCGATTAGAGCCGAGGCCACGCCCGGGCGCGCGTGCTTCTCCGCAGAGATAATTTGACCCAGTTTTCCTCACGGGGGAGGATGCCAGTGTTGTACATTCAGCACGACAACGTTGCGCTCGCGGAGGTGATTAAGAGCTGTGCCAGGGGTGCGCGCTCACGCCCACACACACACGCGCGCGCGCGCTCACACACACACCCACACACACACAGGCGCGCGCGAGCGCTAACGCTCCGGGCTCGGGACTCATCATCGAGTCTGGTCCTATTGAGTGCTCGGCGATGCAACCCCCCCCCCCTCCCCCACCCCAGGCGATTTGTTAGGGAGACATGTGCTGTATGTTGGAGGAGGGGGAAGGGGTGGAGAGGGTTAAAGCAGGACATGTTCGCCTTGATTGATTACTGTTGTAGTAATTAATTGCCGCCTCTGACGTGACGTATCGCCGTGATCACGATATTGATCTGATTTGCTGTTGGCGCCGCCAAGTGCAGCGCCGCGGCGACCCACGACCACACTCTAAATGTCCAAGGACAATTTTTGTAACTAGCACCGGACTTCTGTGTGCATAACTAGCTCAGATACAATATTGTAACTACCGACACACATTTAGTGACTAGTAAGTCACAATATTGTATCTGAATTCAGTTATGCACGCAGAAGTCCGGTGCTAGTTACAAAAATTGTCCTTGACATTTTGAGTGCACTGCGGCGTCATCGGGGAGGTCTGCCGTCGTCGTCCTACCCGAGTACGGGACCGCGACCCGCGAGAGAGGTCCCAGTAGCGATTGAGAGATAGAAATGGAGAGAGAGGGGGAGTGGGGGAAGGAGAGAGAGAGAGAGAGAGGGGGGGGGAGAGAAGGGAGAAGGGCGCACGCGAGAGAGGGAGCGGGCGCGCGCTGCTGACCGTAGCCATGGCGACGCAGACGCGCGCGGACGTCAGAGGACTACTTGGCGCCAATGCTCAGCAGGGTGTCAGGGTGGCTGCGTGGTGGGCACAGCCTGTGCGGCACAGCCCGGGCCATGGTGGGCCATGCCCCCAGGGCCGCCGCGGCCGGCGCAGCCCCGCCTGGCTGTGCGCTGAAACGGCATTGGTCGGGTTGTCGGGGCCCGGCCGGGTTGGTCCGGGCCCCATTGGCCTCGGAAAAGGGGGGCCCGCCACGCCCCACCACGCCCCGCAGCGGGAAGACGGCATGGGCAAGACTAGTCTGGGCGGAGTTAAATGCTCGTCTACTGCGTTTGAATTTCTCCGGCGGTCGTTAAGAAATTCACTTTTACATGGTGCAAGCTGCTATATATGGTATCAATTGATGAGGGTTTGCTTGTGGTGGGACATCAGGCTGAGGCTGCAAGTCCATCTCTCGACTGCTCGTTTCGCTGCTCACACCTCTGCGCAGACCTCCTGCAACAGGCTCTCTGCACAGCTCCCCCCTGCAGACCTCCTCCTCACGGGCCCCTGCGCATCACCGGGTAGGCATCCCGGCCGCCGCCGCTGCGGGCGTGTCGCCTAAGCGCGAGCTGCAGGGCGCCCGGCGAGCGCCCGGTCTGGGCCTGGGGACGCTGGCTGTCGCATAAGTAAGGCGACCAACACGGACCAGCATCAGAGCGACGGGCAAAATTGCAAATGAAAAAAAGACGATGATAAACAGGGGGACATGCAGGAGCAACACCGCGAGAGGCTTGGGAAGGCGGGGGGGTGGGGTACTGGCTAAGCCTGACTTTCGTCGTCCTTGTCGCTTATTTGTTTCATTATTGATCGAGGCCCTCGGAATAATAATGCTGAACGGCAGAGGTTACTTGAGGCGGCGCGCGCGGCCCTGCGAGAGGGGCAGAAGGGCGCGCGCGGCGGGGTGGAGAAGGAGGAGGAGGAGGAAGAGGAGGAGGAGGAGGGGACGATGAGCCCAACTTTTAATTACGGCCGGAAGTATAATGTATGCATGACGTGGTGGCGCGACGGGCCCCGCTTTGCTTCCGGTCGCCCGCTAAGCCCGCCGGACTGAGATTTATAATCTGGCTGATCCGCGCATGGCGGTAGGCGCGCCCGCGGCGGCCAACTTTGCTCATAGTGGCTCACGGCCAGGACGGCTATGGGGACAGCGGCGCGACAGGGCTGCTAATGGGCGCGCAACGAGGACACGAAGGAGGTCGCCGCGCCTCCCATATACGGCAAAAAAAAAAAACTTTGACGATCGATGAGCAAAAGCAGCAAAAAAAAAAAAAAAAAAAAAAAAAAGTGCACTTCTCGATAAGGCGAGTGGATGGGGTTTCGGGTTCGGGTCCGCGTCGCTTGGCTCTCCGCGCCGAGTGAGACATTACCGCTGGCTCGGAGGGAGAGGGGGAGGGGGGGGCGAACTTGACACCGACGCCGTCCCCTCTGCTCCGCCTGCGCCACGCCACGCCACGCCGAGGCGGATCGGCAGCCGAAGGGCATCTCAATGCTCTGCTGGTCTGTAGAAGACTCGATGAATCGAAACAAGTTGGCTCATGAAGTGTGGCATGAACACGATAATGTGGTAGAACTCCCAAAAGTTCCCGAAATACTAGATGTTCCTCGAAATAAGGATCGTTATTTTCTTCACACGCCAGTGGAACAAAAGGTAGAACTCAAAAAATATCGACATCGACAAATTGGGCACATTCGTTTAAAAGTTAAATGGTTTTCGTTTTGAAATTATTGCCGGGTGGGAGAATTATTTGCGTCCCTTTCGAATGCAGAATCTTGCGGCCTCTCTTCTTCCTACAAACGCTACATCTACAGTCAATTTAAAAGGAGGAAAGAAACGCAGCTCCAATCTCCGAGGGGCTGGGGAGCAAAGCGTGATACCCCGCCCCAAACGTTGCTATCCAAGTGAAGTGGTGCCGGCGAGTTTATTCATGGCTTCCCCGCCCCGCCCCGCCCCTACTAGCTCGCCCCACCCCGCCCGCCTACAGATTCTTTTTGTGTACCTTTTAGCGCGGCGGTGGTGAGTCCCGGTGGGCGGCCGCGGCGCGTCGGGGATTAGGAAAAGGGGATTCCCCGACTGCTTTGGAGGACGCTTTGTGGGACCCACAATAATAACGGGGGAGCGCCTTGAGGGGAACAATATAACGGAGGCAATAGGTTGGATTGGGTGAGGTAGTCCCGGGTTACCGATAGGGTAGCGCGAAGCCGCGGCGGTCGCTGGAGCCCAAGCCTCTGGGCTGGGGCCTGGGCTAGGGTGGAGCTTGGGCTGGAGCCTGGGCTGGGCTGGAGCCTGGACTGGGGCCTGGGCTGGGCTGGAGCCGGGGCTGGAGCCTGGGCTGGTGCCGGGCACCTTGGTGCCGGGGCTGGAGCCTGGGCTGGAGCCTGGGCTGGAGCCTGGGCTGGGCTGGTGCCTGGGCTGGAGACTGGGCTGGAGCCTGGGCTGGAGCCTGGGCTGGAGCCTGGGCTGGAGCCTGGGCTGAAGGCAGGGCTGGAGCCTGGGCTGAAGGCAGGGCTGGAGCCTGGGCTGGGCTGGGCTGGAGCCGGGGCTGGAGCCTGGGCTGGAGCCGGGGCTGGGGCCTGGGCTGGAGCCGGAACTGGAGTCTGGGCTGGAGGCGGGGCTGGAGCCTGGGCTGGGCTGGACCTGGGGCTGGAGCCTGGGCTGGAGCCGGGGCTGGGGCCTGGGCTGGAGCCGGGACTGGAGCGGCGAGGACGTGACGGCTCAGCGCCATTGGCTCAGCGGCCTCCCCCCCCCCCCGGATTACACGCGCCTGTTTGCACAGTCCCCCGGATATGTGTCAGGGTGCGCAGTGCGGGGACCTCCGCCTGTACCGCGTGCAATCCGCCTGCACCACATGCGCACCCATCTATACCACATGGGGGATCTCGTATGAATACACCTGTAAACGTTTCCAGGTGTCGCGTTGTTTTTTCTTTCCTTTTTTTCTTCGATTGTAAAATGATGCATATGCAGTAGAATTACAAAAATAGCTTGATTATTGCTTGTGCTTCCAAAATTAAATTGTCTTTGGTTATAACACGCGAAAAAACCAAACAACAACCAAACTTAATGTTTGTGATAATTAAAGTCTCGATGTCTAAATGATAGTCTGGCGCGGATCAGGGACCAGTAACCATGCAGCCAGTACCTAACTTAACTATTAATAAGGATTAACATCGAGTCTGCAGTTAAGTCACGTTACACAACCGTAACATATAAGGTTTGTGTTGAGGAGCCAAATACCACCACAGTATGGGCGGTCACGATCCACTTTTCAACTGAAACTTAAACGCAAATGCGGTTACTGGATTGGCCCCGCGGGTCTTGGTGAAACCAAGATGCATGCATAACCCCTACACTGTAAATCCAGAGCATACCCGCTAGGGAAGGGGTGAGGAGTGGGAGTAGGTAGGAGGGATGCTTCTCAGGGGGGGCGGGGGTGGATAAGTGGGCGCCCACCGCGTCGCCGCGGCATCGCGTTCCCAATCACAAATCTGAATCCGGGGCGGCAATCTAATTAGCTGCTGTTGACAAGCGATACTTCCCCATTGCGTTCGTGGCAGGGGGCGAAAAAAAACGCCGGCCCTCGCGCTCCGTCCTTGTCCCACTTTATCGGCAAAGTCAGAGAGCGAGAGTGGGACAGTGTGATAGAGCAGGATGGAGGAGGGAGAATGAGAAGGGACTCACCCAAGTCAACGCGGCCCACTTCGGCTCATCGCTCATCTGATCTATTGGCTGAGTCCACCTCCAGACCGTAGTTTAGCGTGGCGTGGCTTGTCACCGCGTAACCACAGTGTTCAGACAACTCAACGCTGACACGCTGATGAACGCATAATGCTGAGTAGTCAGATCCTGTCATGAATGTACTCTGAATCCCAAATTGTAACAGGGGAATGTCACAACAAAACCGTGTCCATCATTCGGGTACGTTTCGTCAACAATATCAAAAATGTTTCCGCATATTCCTTTTCCCTTTCGGCGCCCACCCCCATCCCCAGCCCTCCCGCGCGGACCGCAGCATGTGCCACTCACTGACTGGCCAAGGCGAGCCCTGTCCGCGCTGGTCCACCCGGGGGACCGTCTGCCAGGCCAGCCGCCCATCCGCGGAGTCGCTCTCGCAACCGGAGTGAATATCGTATATCTATCGCAGTGTGCGGGCGGTGCGGGCAGGGGCCCGAGGGGGCGGGGCGGGGTGGGGTGGCTGCGGCGGCACTCGGCTCAGCCACTAACTTGTTGATTTCCCCCGATCGAGTCAGACTGGACCAATTCCACTCTCCGCTGAACATGATCTCCACCGCCGAGCCTGCCAAGGCAAGGACCGAGTCTCCCTCTCTCTCTCTCTCTCCTTTATCAGTCGAGTCCACCCTCCTCCTCCTCTCTCTCCCTCTCACACTCTTTCTATTCCGCTCCGGCCGCGTCTCCTCCAAATTCTGGTCGGCGGCGGCGGCGGCGCGACGATGGAGGGAAGACAGCTGACTGAAACTTTTAACTAGCGCTTTGCGCATGCTGAACGAGCGGCCCGAGCTCGCGAGGAGGCGTGGCCGGGCGTGGCGGGGCGGGGCGGGGCGGGGCCCGGCAGCTGATGGGACGTTAAGGAGCGCCTTACAAAACGGACGCGATTAAGTAGAGTGAATTAACAAGTTGGTTACAGATGAGGCGGGAGGCGAGAGGACCGGGGGGGCTGCTCGCGGGCATGGCCGCTGGTCTGGAAGCCGTTAAGGCTAATTGGCGAAATGCTCAGTCGGAAGTCGTTCCGATCGCCCGATCCCCTCCCTCTCATCCCGGTTAGGCCCGGCGCTGGCGGCGGCGCGCCCGGGGAAGGGGAGGGAGGGAGGGACGGAGGGATGGACTCTATAGAGTCGCCTAGTCAGTTGACGGCGCGTGTTAGTATGCATCGCGTTTTAATTTTTTTGCAAAAAGAAAACAAAAACAGCATAGTTGGGATGGTTCCAGTAATAGGCTAGCAATTTTGTCATGCATTGATTGTTATATTGATGTTGATGGGTTAGAGCAAAACAATTCAATTAACATTTCGAATCGATTGCACTTCTGATAAGGCCAACTTGACACAGCCAATTCTTTGATTGATTGATTGATTCAAGCATTTTTTCGTATTGCGAAAGATTTGGATGCTTTAAAAGCCTGCTGAAAATTTGCCACAGCCCATGCTTGGTTGTCGATCAATACAATTTAAAAGTGGAATTCGTTTTGGAAAACGTTTGTTGCATAGGAAGTTCCTGAAGTCATCCTCAGAAGTTAACTTGTACTGAATACTAACTTCCCAACGCCATTTTCGGAAGTTCCGATGTACCAGACGGCAGTGACAGACGATTAAAAGGTCATGGTGCGAAGTGGACTTACCCCCTTCTTCCGCTTCACGGCAAATTTTCTAAAGAAAGAAAGCAATTGACAACATTTTTGCTTCATCCAAAATTAAAGTGTTTAGTTTAGTTTTCTGATTGTCTGTGTGTGTGGGGGGGGGGGGCATAAATTCACCCGTTCACACATATCGTGAGCTCTGCCGGCATAGTACCACTGGTGCCGCCTGCCAACCCGTCCCGCCAGATCGGCACGCCCGGCGCAGCACGCTCCGACTTCCGGTTCCTCCGGGCTTTCCAGCTCCCTCCAGCCCCATCCCCCGTTGCCCTCCCCGCCGAGGGGTCCCCCACTCGTCAACTCGTTGTACACGAGGAAAAATACTCGCAAGATACTCGCGGCAACTCGCGACAACTCGCGAAAAATTCGCGAAAACTCGCGAAAAAATCGACAAATACTCGCCTAATACTCGCGGATACTCGCCATTACTCACATAAACTCGCGAATACTCGCTAATACTCTCGAATACTCGCGGATACCCACGCAACTCGTTGTACACCCACTTGGAGAGTGGAGGACCCCTCGCTCCCCGCTCCCCTCCCCTGCAGTGGACAAGTCAATCAGGTACACGACGGGCAGCAGGGCGTCACCCGAATCCAAATCGAGGCACGTGATCTGCAATCGCCGGCACACAACCTGGAGCCGGCAGGAGGAGTCCGCTGAGGCATATAACGGACCCGAGACTGCTCCGGTGAGCCAGCGAGAACGGTTCCACTCGTTCTTCATGCTACATTAATGGATAAAACAAATGGGAAGTTTTGAATGGCGTCCCGTTGCGTCTCGTTCAGTCTCGTCTCGCTCCGTACAACACACGAGAGGGGGGAGGGACAGGAAGGCAACTCTGTCGTGTTGACTGCGGACGCAAGCCGACAGGACGAGGACAGCCCAGAGTCATTCTCCCCCGCAAACAAACGGTTTGAAGCTTGGTGCGGCGGCGCGTAGAGGAAGCGGGGCGGGGCGGGGTGGCGAGGGGCGGGGTGGAGAGAGAGGGGCGTGAGGAGAGGAATGTAGCGCCGATCCCCACATTCGTCTTCATTCTGGCAGCAGAGGTCCGAACACCCCCGACCCACCACGGCGCGCCACTCCCACACCCCTTTCAATTCATCCCCTTGAGCTCTCACTCCCGGGGCGGGTCACTTTGGTAGGAGGGCGCTCGGTGGTGATGGTGGGGCTGGGGGGAACTGGGGTGGCTTCGACACGGGAGCAGTTTGAGCCGCTGTGGGTGTTGGGGCGCCGGCACGAGGCCAAACAACATACCATTACCGTTCAGAAGAAAAATTGGGGGAAATTCGGATGCGGGAAAAGTGAGAAAAGCAGTGCACTCTAAATGGTGAGGGACAATTTTAGTACCTAGGTCAGATGTGTCTTTGAGCACACCTTCATAAGATAAAAATTGGTATGTAGGGATTTACAAGTTGTACCTAGGCAAGTTACAAATGCGTTGTTTTGGATGAAACGCACATAAAAAGTTGTATTTGATTTGCACGTGCACAGAGACACATCGAGTCGACGTCCAAAAATTGTTCTTGGCTATTTCGTATGTGCACAAGCCAAACAGTGTAAAAACAAAGGTCAGGTGTCGCATCGAAAGCCCTTTTAGAGGCCTCTACAGAAGCGGCATCCAAAGGTGCTATCGTTTGGTTATTTTGGTGCCTTTCTGCATGAATACATAGTAGCATCTTTTAAAGGTGTCAGACACAAACATCTAGGTTTTCCACTAAAACGATGTAAAACCGTCCTGAGAATGCATCGGGATGCATAGGAGCTAGTTTTGTTGTCTAAGCACTAACTATCCTCACTGGTAAAACAAAGGTAGGATATCCTACCTTTAAAAGGCGTTAAAGCTCCAAAGGCATTACAATTTATGTTTTTTCGATTTTCGTAATCTACGCGAAATTCCGCGTCAAACGAGCCTACATATGATGGGGTTCTGTTCGTAAATGGCATAGATTGATTTCCTTTTTTTGTACTTTTTGACTTGCTTTTCATTTGCTGACCGCTTATCTGGACCCTATCACATGTAGGGTCATTTGACGCGGAATTTTGCGAGGAATGCGATAATGAATCTCAAAATGTGATTGGTTTGCTCATAGAGAAAATATTTTGAAGAAACTGAAAACATAATCTTTAGCACCCCTAAAACGAGTTCAACACCCCTGGAAAGATAGGATATCACACCCTTTGTTTTTCCAGTGCTTTTTACGCTAGATAAAGAGAATTGTAATCTAGATAAATAAATTTTTGCCTTAATGTAGCGGACGAAATGAGTGTTGCTGCCATTATCGAGATACTCTCTCTCTCTCTCTCTCTCTCTCTCTCTCTCTCTCTCTCTCTGTGCGTGATGTGTCTGTGTCGCTGCCGCTGAGTGGCCGCTGCTCAGGCACACACTGCACCTCATCAAACTTTCTCCCGCCTCCGCTCCTCGGAGCCCCCGACCTTCCCGCTACAGGGGCGCCAGTGGCACAAGAGGAGCTGGAGCAGCAGGCCCAGGCCAGGGCTATAATGCCGCCCGGGGGCACGGCGTGCCACGGCTACGACATTGCATGGCGTGGGGGCGTGGCGTGGCGGGGAGAGGGGCGCGTAGTGGGGCTTGTTTGTGCCCCCCTCTGCTCCGCCCCACTCGGTACGTGCCGGCGCGGCTCCGTCTGTGTGTCGCGAGTAGTTGTCACCACAAGCATCTCATAACTGGGGGGACGCGTGGGGAGCGTGGGATTCGGGGGAAGAGGAACGCGAATGTTTTGTTTGTGTTTGGGGTTGTTGGATAAAATAAGGGGTCAAGGTCGTAGTCGGTCACCACAGCCTTTCGCGCCGAAGCAACTCATTAATTGGAAACGTCCGAACTTGTTCCTCCTCGGAGAGCGACCTCCGGACACCCAGCGAGCGCCCGCCAGGTGCTGGGTAGGCACTCCCGCGGGGCAGCCGCGCGCAGCCTCCGCGGTGTGGCCTACCTGTCGCGGCGCTCGCGGCCCGCAGCAGAGCGGAGCGCAAGCACGGGCAGTAGGGAAAACATAAAGGTGCTCTCTGCCTGTCCGTACGTCCGTCTGTCTGAGTGTCCGTCAGTCAGCCTGTCTGTCTGTCAGTCTGTCAGCCTGTCTGTCTGTCTGTCTACCCGTCTGTCAGCCTGTATGTCAGCCTGTCTGTCTGTCCCCCTCCCGGTTGCCCCCTCTCATTCACTCAAGGTCTGTGTGTCTGCCCGCGTCCATCACTCTCACCGCTGCTCGTCTCCCCCCAAGGCGTGGACAGCAGCAGGCGAGACGCCCCCGCACCGGAGAGCGCCTTTTACTTCTTTCTTGGCGCGATATGAATGAGAGTACTCCGGGCTGAGGCTAGGTGGGGCGGGGCGTGGTGGTGGGGTGGGGCGGGTGGGGTGCATCTTTTTGACGCGGGTCCGCACGGCACACCGTTCCGCCTCGCCACGCCTCGCCCTGGGCGAGCGCCCGCCCCAGCAGCAGCTGAGCAGCCTTTGCGCGGTCCTGACAAAGCCACGGCGCGGCGCTCTGCTCTATACTCCCCGCGGCCAGTGCGACGGTCAGCCCATCCGTCGACATGATTAAACCGCGGCGCCCGAAAAATGGTCTATTTAGCATGATTTCACTGGAAAGAGAGAAACAAAAGTTGCCTAGGAACGCTAGCTTGTGAGAAGGGTGTGAGGGGACCCCTCTTCTCCTCACCTTTCACCCGTGCGCCCGCCGAGTCGAGGATAGGCAAACCCGCAACACGGCGGCGCGTGCTCTAAATCACCCGGTACAGGAAATTTTTTCACGAAAGATAAACAAAAAAGAAGATGCAGCCTGGCCCAAGCTTGCAAATGCAAATCGATACCTCAGAGCGAGAACCGCTCAGTATAATAGGCTTTCCTGCAGAGACTGAGCGGTTCTCGCTCTGAGGTATCGAAATTCTGTACATATGACTTTCAGCTACAGCATGGCCACAGCAACACTGGACACCGGTACCGATCCATGGCACACTCCCGTAGGCATAAGAATACGACATGTCATGTCCATACGCTTCATCCAAAATAAACACGAGTTCCATCTTTCCGCTTCTTTCCTTAGCAACGCCAAGAAAACAACATCATAAAATGAATGAAAAAGAAAAAAACGAAGAGAGTGGTGGCGTGGCGGCGACGACGTGGTCTGGTGGTGAAGAGGAATAGGAGGAAAGCTGCCTGGCGAAAAAATAAAGCCCCCCTGTGTAGATAAGGGTAGATAAATATGGAAGGGGTCCCTCCCGGTCCCTCCCCACTCCCCACGCCGGCGGCTCAGGCCGCGGCGGGCGGGCCGGGCGCGGGCGGGGCGGGACGCGCCTCTCAACGCGCCGCCAGCTGACCCTGTTCCCACAATTCATCGAGGGGCGGAGGGGGTGAGGGGGTCGTATCAAAGTGTTAGGCGACGGCAACAGAGCCCGGCCCGACGTGGGCCACCCAGGCTCTCCCTTGCTGTAGGGTAGGTGAGTGAGAGCGACACACATTTTTCGCGTCACTTAGCAGCGAAGTGTTTCGGTACACGTGTGTGTGTGTATGTGTGTGTGTGAGTCTGCACGAGTATGACCTACTAACACTCCCCCTCCCTCCCTCCCTCCCTCCCTCCCTCACACTCACACGCGCACACACCCACGCTCACCCTCCAGGCTGCAACAGGTGTGGTGTGGCTGCTACAGCCATTATTTGTGGCTCAGAGTCGCTGTGTGCGGCGCATGAAGGGGTAAGGGGGGAGGGAGCAGAATTGTAGCAGGTACTTGGGTGGCGTAGCTACCTTTCTTCTGGAGAGAAATGGGGGATATAGCAATGAGAAAGAGAGGGAGAGAAAGAGAGAGAGAGAGAGAGAGAGAGAGAGAGAGAGAGAGAGAGAGAGAAGTGGAGCACGGGTAGGGCGCGAGGTGCGGAGGCGGGGCGGACTGCTGCTCCTGGGACAGGCTTACGGCATTTATTGGAAAACCTGGCGGGAAATGGTAAAAACAGATTCGGCGGCTGGGCAGCAGCGGCAGGCTGAGCGAGGCACGAGATGCTCCTCCCCACGCCGTGCGCGTCTCCCCCGGTGAGTGCCAACGGAAACACAACTCCGGGCGGCAGGAGCGCAACTTTATTGAAATTATAACGCTGCGGAGCGTCTGCGGCGGTCTGAACTATACCCGGGGGAGCAGCAGTTGGGGGGGGGGGGGCGCACGGCAGCGGCACCGGCACGCGGAAAGGAAAGAAAAAGATCGAAATCGACAGAAAAAAGGATATGATTTAATGAAAAAGGAAACAAAGAGTTTCGCCGCGCAGCTCTGCTTTGGGGCTTGCTCAGGTCTGCCCGGGTTTTCGGAACAATCGCATGCATGAGCCCCAGCCCTCTCCTCCATGACTGAGGACGGGACTACGTGGCGCCCCCCTTTGACAAGCAAACCACTTGCACTGTCAAACCCTTGTAACAGTAGTTTGCAAGCGGCTGCGAACAATTGAATGGCGAAGCGGAAGAAGGGGATAACTTGACTTACCCCCAAAATGAGATTTTTATGCCATGTTATAGAACATTATAATCCGCTTCTGTCCACCAAATATTATGGGGATATCTCCCATAGAATGGGAAATACAGTGGTTTGTAAAAAGAGATAAGTCTACTTCACTCATTTGGCACGATAATTTTCACACACCAATAGGGGATAAGTCGACTTAACCCAAAAGTCCTCAAATTTCAAGTAGAGAAAAAAGAGTTAAGTCAACCTATCTCTTTCTGCCACAGGTGGTCAAAAGAGTTAAGTTGACTTATCCCCTTCTGCATGTAGTGAAAACATTGACATGATAAAAGGAGAAGCAAGTTTTCTGGATAGTTTAGTAGATATCAAGTCTGGCATATTACCAGTTAAGAGTTATGCCGAAATGTCTCCATGTCATGCTGGTCAAAGGGGATAAGACCTGAAACTCCATGAAGGAGTGAGATATTGAAAAACTTCAAAGTGACAATAATATTCTTGATGAAAGTACATGCAAACCCAATAATAATATTTCTTAGAATGTGAGTGCAAATAGTTTTTTGCGTTTCCTGAAAACTATGGTTTTTGGACTTATCCCCTTCTTCCGCTTCACCATTCAATTTGGACTTTTCAAATTCATTGAAGTTTGTTAAAGCAAGCATGAGAGCAAAATGCTTTGTATTTCTAATATAGAAATTCCGCTGCCAAGACTAAATTTGTTCGCTAACAGTGTGTGGCCCTGGCCTTGCCCGACCGCAGTGTGGCGGCGTGCGATACTGGCCGCCGCCCTCAGCGACGCCGCCGCCACACAGAAGAATCGAGGCCAATGGACCGTGCTTGATCGAGGCGCAGCCCTGGCCTCACCCACCGCGCGGCCAATCCGGCCAAAGCCGACGTGAAGACAACACGGCCTCGCTCCACATTTTAGCATATTAGAACGAGCCGTGTATCGCCATACTTTCAAGTGGTCGTGTACTTTGTCATACTGCGGCCCTGGCGGGGCCCCTGCTGGCTGTGGTCGTCGAGCCTTTCGCCCTCTGGTAGGGGTCCAAGCACTGTCGCCACAGTATTTATCGTGACTTTACGAAATTTTCCGGGTAAATTTTTTTGATTATATGGAACCGCAGTTTTTAATAAAATACGAAACACCGTTCTTTTACGAACTGGACTTTACAAATCTGAGGCTTTAACTAAACATAAACATTTGCCAAAAATCATCTGACCTTGAGTTACTAGTTCCAAATGAAAGTACTTAATTTTGACTCAAGGGCATCGTAGGATCTGGTGCCCTTACCTGGTTGCCCGGGTTCCCTCTGGATCCCGACCGGATCGATTGGGACCCATTTTAGGGGACCCACCATCTCGTCCGGCTCTCGTCCTCGTATGATCCTCGTCCAAGGTGCTACCCGAGACCTCAATGGGGCCCATCCGGGTCCCATTCGGACCAAATGTTAAAGAATCCCGGTCTTAGAGGAGAGGGGGGCGGACTCTGGCACACCCCAGTCAGAAATTTTTCCAACGACGTCGAAACGACAGTCGGAAAAATTTCTTACTGGGACGCCCCTCTAGGCGTCCTCCAGGCGACCCTCCAGGCGCCCCTTCAGGGGTCCCTCCAGACCCCGCTGCCCCGGCCCGCTGCTGCTACAACACCCTGACAGTTTGCCTTTGATGCATCGCGTGGCCTGTGACGCCTTTCCGGACCTCCTCTGTGGGCTGTGGGCTTTCTCGCGCGGCCGGGCCTCACCAGCCCACTGGGCCATAATGGAGAAGGGAGGAGGAGGGGTTGGGGGTGTGATCAACAAAAGGCGTATTCTTTCAAACGACCTTGATGTTGTTGTTTGCTTCTTGTTTGTTTATTTGTTGTCGTCGTCTAAACTTTCCCAAAAAATATGAAACATTAAGGTGGATTCAGAGTTCTCTAAAAGCGAGCGTGATTTTCACGCAAGCGTGATTTTTCACGCCAGGCGTGATTTTTCACGCTTCGTAAGCTTCACACAGCCAATCAGGAACCTACTTTTATCCCTCCTGGCGTGAAAATCACGCTCGCGTTTAGTGAACTCTGTATCCACCTTAAGTGTGGATTCAAAGTTCGCGAAACGCAAGCGTTTGTTTCCACAACAAGCATTTTCACGCTCCGTAAGCTTCACGCAGCCAGTCAGGAACCGACTTTCAGTACGCCGGGCGAGAGTAGGGGAATCTGAATCCATATCTTAAAAACTTGAGTGTAAACACCCTTTTCTTTACACGGTGAAAACTTTTCCTTGATATCCAAGGACCATCGGAAGGAATCAAGGACGGGATAGGGAAAATTGCATGGGGCGTCCTTGAATCGTTCCGATAGTCCTTTGACAAGAAGGAACAATTTTCACCGTGTACAGTGCATTGAGGTATTTAATACTATTACTGGGTTATTATTATTGTTCTTTTTGTCACGGAAAACCACTCCAACGCCAACGTCGGAGGGAGAGCGTCGCCAATAAAGACCGTAATAAACCGAGTTCCATCATAAAGGCTCACCGAGCTCAGCCCCGCCCCAGTCTGCGCTCGCCTCGCGCCCTCTACCAATTGGTGAAAGCGATGCCGTCAGTGGAGCCAGCTCCCAGCTGCCGCCGGGCCGACGCCCGCTCTGCCTGCCGACTACCCCTGTGTCAGCGTTGTTGTCACGTCGCTGAACAGCGATGGCGGGATCTGAACGCGCCATGTCACCGCAAGGTACGGCACGGCATACCACACGGCCATTGCACGCCACCACCAGCCGCTTGCCAATCGTAACATTGGTGGCTGACGCCGCTGTGCACAACAAAAGTAAAGGACTGATGGCGTGCGCCCAGTTCAAAAATAAGGAACCCTTGCGGTAGACTAATGTGACACACGTCATGGTACATTATTCTTCAGGCCATTTCATTTCTTTTCGTTTGTACAACTGCAGGAAAAATCCACAGGGAAGACAACGAAGAACAAAAACGCAGGCCAATGTGTCAACCAGGCGGTCCGCATAATGGTGGCTACGCAGAAAAACCGAGAGAAAACGTGGGTTTTAATTAGTGTGTTCGTTCTGTTCTTTATCACAAATCTTCTACGTATTTGAGATAATTTTACTACTGCCTACTATTTTGTGACATATGAACACGATAGAAGCTGAATCATTATCATTTCCACCAGTAGTCCGTCACTATGCAATACGACCGAGTGACCCGCAGCGGTATAGTTTTCCCCGAGCAGCAGGATGTAGTGTTGAGACAGCAGCAGTCCAAATAGAGAGATGAAGAGAGTAAGAGGCTGCGAGAGACAGGACGGATGGGCCGCCGGGCCAGGGGCACCCTCCGCTGGGGACCCCTCCCGCCGCAGAGCCTGACCGCGCCGCGCCGTCCCGCGGTCCCCGGTGTCTGTTCAGCTTCCGGCCGTCGCGTCGCGCCGGATACCAACCCCCTCCACCCCCTTTCTCCTCATCGTCTCCCTTCCCCTCTCACACGCAAATATACAGGCGGTGTGGGTGCGAGCCCGCGGCCGTGTTTGACTGCTCGTGGGCTCCCCGCGCCTGCCCCGCAGCGCCCCGGGGGTGAGTAAGTGCGGTCCGGCTGAGTCCACAAGGCGCTAACGCCAGGCAGTCGCGCGCGTCGGACAGTGTCGTGTTCTGCACGCCCCGCTGGTCGCGCTGATGCTGCTGATGTTGGCCCACAGAGCGGAGCTCTACCCGGTCCGCCTCGACCCCCTTTCACCACTACTCTTGGCGCATTCGCGCTCGCTCACCTTGCCCCTCGCCCCCCTCCAGCAGCCAGGCCCCCGCACATCACCTCTTCACTACCCATCGCAGGTAACCCGATATATGGAAACTCCTCTACCCTCCACCTCGCACTCTTACCTCCCCTTCTCAGCCCCCCACCCCCCTCCACCTGCCGCTCGCTCCATACCGTCGGGGGGGCCTAATCCCGGCGCGGAGCGGCGTCCCTCCCGTCCCGTCACCCCCACTGCAATTTCCGCTCTCTCTCCCCATCAACCCCCCTCCCCTCCAACCCTTTTTCGTTCCTTTCCTCACGGTTTTTCGCGACACACGCTGATGCCTAGCTCCGTGCTCCGTGTGTGACCTACCCCCCTCCCCCCCACACTCTTCCTCGATGTTTCATTTAAAACCAATGCAAAAACACGCGATAATTACAAAAGTCATTATACGTACGCACCATGTCCCCCCCCTCTCTCACACAAACACATACAAACCACAAAATAATGGATGAGAGCTCAATGGAGCCCTGCATTTTTCCACAGCGTCAAGGCCAGAAAACCAAGTGACACTTTTTAGAAGGCAGACCATCGCATCCCAAATTCCAAAATTTTAAAGATTCTTTTTAGCAAAAAAAAGGTTAATTGGGACTTCTTTTTGGAAAAGCGTAGTTTAATGCCAACGATGATGCTTAAAGATGGATCAACCTCAGCATGGTCAAATATGGGAAATAGTTTTTAATAAGTCCATATGTAAAGGATATGCCGATGTGCAGATCTCTCTGTAGCAAACATCCTAGTGAGAAATGATTTTTCTTCAACGTCGATTCGTTGCGTCGATTTGACGGAGAAATAGTTGAATAAACGTCTTTTGTCTTCCAAATTCACGTCGTTTCGATATTTCGACGTCGATTCAACGTTACGAATACACGTTCACTGGGCTACGTAAAGGGTTACTTCAGGGACATCCATAATACAGTTACCAGTGAGTGAGCGAGCGAGCGAGCTCAACCACCACGCCGCACCTTTGGAGGCCCTGCTAGGCTGTGCTCGGGGCGGCCCGAGCTGTTGCATGCCGTGCTGGGTTGGGGTCCGGGGGTGGGGTCCGACAAGAGCCAGACCACCAGTGGAGTCGTCTGGAGCCGCGAGGGGGTTAGGGGCGCCCCGCCCCGCCAAGCGCCGCTCCACCGCGCCACGCGGCACAGGGCCCATTGGGGCGGTTAGGACCAACTGACTGGAGAAGCTCAACAGGTCTGAACTGAACCTCAGGGACGAGTGGGGAGGGTGGAAGAGCTCCTTCAAGACCCCCTTACCGTCGTAAGAGGCACTATTTCCTCGGCTTTTCTCCTCATAAGACTCTCCCCCTAAAACACATGTCTCTGCTACATTTGGTTTTTGTTTGTTTGTGGGAGGCCGCGATACGCCGCAAGTTCACTCTGAGACACAAAAAGTGGCCTCTCTCGATATCTGGCCCTAATGGCCTTTCAGAAAGACGTGGCCCACCGGGTCGCCCCGCGGCTTAAGGGGCCGTCCGCATGTCGTGTGTCGTCGTCTTCCACCTACGCCCTCTCTTCCGTCCAACTTAACCACAGTCAAAGAAAGAGTGGGTTTGTGGAATCCCCACCTACACGTACAAAAAATACTTCCTAGATCCAAGTCAATTGTGACCCAAGATCAAATTCTCGCGACTAGCCCGGACACATGCGCCTTCATTGCGACCAATTACTGCAAAAAATTAACGAGGAATCACTGGTAATAACTATAATTTTCTCTACTTTTCTTACCAGTGTCCAACTGCAAGTTTGTTCACTTGCTAATCTGCAACTCCTCAGTCGAGCACTTTCCTCGATTGAACGATTGGACGCACACTATGCAGGATGTGCTCACATGAGTAGTTGCACACTTGCAGGGGAACACCTACAGAGTTTAACACTACTTGAGAATGCACAACTACGGAGTATCTAACCTGCAGTTGGACACTCGCAAGAGTCAAGCAGTTGCACACTCAGTTTAACAGTGTAATTGGGAATCCGGAATTTACGAATTGTTTACATTTTTAAAAGTGATGCGTATCTGCCGGGGATTTGCTCTGGGAGGGTTGCAAAGCATAGGACCCTTCTCAATCCTCGCCCTGATCCTTCCCATGGAGAAGACCGGTTCGGCTACACCGGAGCCAACACCGGAATTCTCATTTTGTCTCAAATTTCGCAAAATAAACGTTGCCTCAAACGAAAGCCAACACCGTTTTTCACTCGGAGTCGTCTGTAAAGAAACAGCAGCACAGATGCTTGGCTGTCCCGCGCCCCTGTCGCGTTCCGCTCCGCGCCTTGACCTGCGAGATGATGTAGGCTCGCGGGACTTTTTCATGGCCCAAGGCGCCCCAAAGACGGGGCTGTCCGAAGCGCTACTTTGGAATCTGCGTAGCGTAGCTGCGAGAGGGGGGAAGGGGGGCAAAAAGAGGGGGGGGGGGCAGTCATGAATACAGCCAAGCAGTCGCGGGTCATGGCATTTTATTACACCTCGGTTATACAGCCTTCCATTGCGGGGGGTGGGGGTTGGGGGATGAGAGACGCCGCTTTACAACACCCAAGACCACGAGTGAGTGTGCTCCAGCAGGTGCGTCGCAGGCTGAGAGGAGAAAAATCCACGGCATGAACAACGGTTTTGAACTGTATTTACATCTTCTACGACCTGCCGAAAGCAACATATTATGGGTAACGACCTGGATACCAGGAGTTGTATTTGTATTACTCCAAAACACCATTTGCTGTCCTCTCCTTTGGCAATCCTCAACAAGTGTGTACTTGCTATACTACAGACCCATGTGTGTACGTTACACTCTACATGTAAGGAACAAATTTTTTGCCTTAAAAAAACCGTTTTTTCTGCCCATCCATACCGGATGCATTTTGCTGCTAAAAATATACACACTGTGTATAGGTTTACACAGTTTGTCAAATTATTATTTTTTTTAAAATGACGAAATTTCAATTGCACTATAAAATTTTACCTGCACTGGTAAAAAAAGTGTTTAATTTTGCACGTCAATTGACGTTTAAGTTCAAGTGTGCATTTTTTCGACACTTGTGGTGTCGAACTATGTTATACGTCAATTGGGGTTTAAACTTTCGACACTTCCAAAACGTATAGCAGCTGCACACCGTATGGTTCCCTATTGACAGCATAGAGCTGTGTGTGTCCAAGTGTGCAGAATTTAAACGTTTACAAAACGTCTAAAATTTGCACACCATGCAAGTGTGCAACTTGAGTTAAACAAAACACCATGTAATGTGCTAATTCACAACTTGCACACGTTTGGTGTGCAAATATTGCACAGTTGTGTGTCATTTCACAGAATCGCCGGATAACGTTGTCAACAATTACATCACTTCCTCATGGTATATATTGTAAGATGTTGTTACGTATCTCGCTAAGATACATATAATGGCACCAATATCTCAAAACAGTCGAAAATGTTGCTTCGGATGTTCTCCAGCCGGGCTAATGCAGATCGAACATTCTCCAAACGACGCTTGTAGATCGGACATTCTCTGGGCGACCGTCGTAGAACGGACTTTCTGGCATGGGGGCGACGAAGGGATTATTATAATTTGAAATTTATTGAAATTAACGGTCTTTGAACCCTTTTAAACAAATGAAGAACTTCGAAAATATTCCGAATTTTATTGGTAAGTAATCCTACAGTGACCTGTTTACCCCTCGGCACGGTATCACAGGAGGAGGGGTAGGCTGGCACCCGACCCGACCCCTGCTCATCCTTGCTTGGCCCAAAAGACGCCCTCCCATCCCCACCCCCAGGACCTCGTGTGTCCTTCAGAGATAATGAGCGATAAATAGAAGACGCACGGCGCGACGCACAACACCGAGGGAGCTCCTAGGCGTGGCGTGGCGAGGCCAGGCTGGAGGCTGCTGTGTCGACATTTTCCTTGAGCAGAAAAGGGAGTCGGCGACGCCCGTGCCCGCCCCCCCGCCCCCTCCCCCCAGGATTACTCGGAATCAATTACTGCGTTTGTTCGGCGCAAACTCGGCGCACTAGGTGACTTTGGAGGGTTGAAGGAGTCCACCTCCCCTCGAGAGCGGGAGAAACCTGCATTCATATTGTTTGCTTGTAGTTGCTCGTGGTCGTAAAGGGTGGAGGTGCATCATTGTGATGAAAACTAGGCCATATATGTGACTCTCAAAACGCTTATTGAGAGAAGGAAGCACAGGGCTAGGGACTTAGCTCCTAACATTGTCGGCAATTTTGCGCGTGGGGCTCGACGAGAACTTGAGCAGAGTGCGGCCGGAATGTAAGAGCGTGGTGGGCGAGGCGTGGCGCGACGCGGCGTGGCCTAGCGGGGTGAGGCGGCGGGGGCAAAACGCTCTGCCGGTCCTGTAATTAAAAACACAATCTCTTCCACCAACAGCTCGCCCCGGCCCCCTCCCTCACCCGACCAGTGCGCGGTGCTGTGTCCC
>NW_026267377.1:235773-242741 GCF_000697945.3 Frankliniella occidentalis | reverse complement strand
CCTCACGCCCCCGCCCCGCCACGCCCCGCGCCAACGACGCCCCCCGCTGGCGCACGCTACCACAAATGCACCCACCGGGCGGGCACAGGCAGGAGCGCACGCCCCGCCGCAGCTCTCCAAACAAAAGAATCCGGAGGACATCGCAGATTAATGTCAGTAGCGCCGACTCGGACGCGCCCCCCAGCTCCATGCGGCCGTGCCCCGCCCCGTCCCCCTGCGGCGACACAATCGCATTGCGATGCACTGGGGCCCGTACGCACGTGAAGTTGTACCGAGGCTGCAGGATTTAGAGCCACCCGCCTCGCCGCGGGTCTGTTGTGCCGGTCTCGTTCATCTCTTTTCCCTGGTCTCTCTCTCTCTCTCTCTCTCTCTCTCTCTCTCTCTCTCTCTCTCTCTGTGTTTCTCTCTCTGATAACAACAGCTCTGGCTGTTGCAAAAAGAGATAGAAGCAGAACAGCCAGCGTGACAATCGCGTGGAAATGGAATGTGTTGTGTTCGGCTGATGCCGGAGCTGGCCGTTTGCTGGGCGGGGGAGAGGGGGAGTGTACTCACTCGGCGGATGCATGGTACCACGAAAAACACTCATACGTTGTACGGGGAATTACTGATCATCCATTTAAAGGACCTTTAAGTATCTCTGATTCATATTCATTCAGTAAATTAGGGGGCTCAGCGCCTGTGAGACTCAGGGTAGGCTAGCCCGCAGAACTCGTACGCACTGCGGGCAGCGCGTTGCCTACCTATCAGGCGCTACGAGAGCATAGGCTTGCATGAGCAGAGGGAGAGGGAGAGATCGAGAGAGAAAAAGGGGGTTAGAGGAGGTCCGCAACCCCCACCTTTTCCACGATATTCGATGTGGTGAAGCGCGGTCGCACGGGGGATCACCCGGCCGCCCAAACGTGAGCGATCAGGTCGGACGCGAGATTAGCTAGCTATGTTGCGTTCCGAAGCGAGCTGTGTCCCACCATCAACCACACTTCTGTACTCGAGCTTCCCCTCTCCCCTCTACGCCTGTTCTCACGATCTCCTCTCCCTGTCCTGCTTCAAAATTTAATAATTTATGCAACAAGATGAGTGAAAAGACCTCAGAAGACCAGTGGCCTGGCCCACTCCACTGCCTTACGCCACGACCACGGTCGTGGGCCGTTTATTTTATTTTTGCCGTCGTTATCGTGTCGCTCATCTCGTCAATAGACAGCGCCGTCACTCACAGAAATCACATTAATAATGTTTACTCTAGCCTCGCTGGATTTGGAGGACCAGGCGGCAGGTCGTTGAAAGGAAACATAGATGGAGGGACAGACAGGGAGGGAGTGGGAGGAGAAGGAGGAAAAGGTCGGGAGGAAAGGAGAGAGTGGGGGAGGGAAAGGAAGGAAGACGAAAGGAGAGAGAAGGAGCGGGAGGGCACGCAAGTAGAAGATTTTGTCACCGAAACGAAGTCCTTTGTTAACTTATATATAGCCAAAACATGTTAGTTCCAAGAGCGAATAATCTGCATCTGCAGAGAGAGCAGAAATTTTGTTTCATCAAGTTACACCCCCATAGCTCGTTACATAAATTTCGCAAATAGGCAAGAAACTCGTAACGAGGGGCCGTCAATTCCGATATTCCTTCGTACACTGGGCTGGCATTATACGCCGATATTTGCCCAATATTACTACTCATATTATTAGTGACAATGCCGGATAAAACTGCGGTATTACGGTTATGATACGTTAATAATACAATATTACCTCAATATTACTTTAATATCGCTTGTACAAGGTGGCTGATTCACGCCGCGCACTTCTGTAGTTATGCTGTACCGCATGCACGAGTGCGGGCGGGCTTGCCTATCGCCTCTGTCCACGGCGCCTTACGAGCCGAGCGAGTAGGCAACCCGCCCGCACTCGTGCGTGCGGTACAGCATAACTACAGAAGTGCGCGGCGTGAATCAGCCACCTGGTATCACCAATACCATGTAACATTCTTTCGTACACGGCCAATGGGAGTTCACAACCCCACGACTCGTACCCCGACTCATACCCGGACTCGTACGCACAGAGTCAGCAGCAATACTCACAAACATTGCTGTTCATACCAACAAATTTTGTATAAGTCATTGTAATTTATTTTGTTGGTAAGTACTTAACGTGCTCTTTCATCATTCATCTATGACGTATACCTCAGGTCTGTGTATCGTACTTTGTCATTCGCTACAACACTAGGCGTACCTGCACAGTGTGTCTTCATCTCCGTCTTCATTGCAGGGGCGCGTCTCACTCCATCTCCGTTGGGAAGAATCAGCCGTAAGCGGACCTGAAACAGACGAAGCATAACAAAAATGACGCGGCGTGAGCTTAGAGCAGTCCGTGAAGGTGGCGCGTGCCGTACGACGTGGCGGCGACAGGGGGGCGCCAGGCGTGGCGGCACCACTCCAGACGACTCCTTTTGCACATCTCGGCCTGAATTTAAACGCGGTGATTGCGTCGTTCTCGCCGCCCTGCTAATCTGCTTAAGCAGCCCCTCCCCTCCCCGCCTCTTCGTGGTGGGTCCTCTCTGGTGGGAGGGGGTGGCACGCTCAGCTAGGGAGAGTCGGGAGTCGGGGCGATGCGGGGCGTGGCGGGGCGCGGCGGGGCGTGGTGGTGCTCTCACAATTTTGAGTTATGGCGCTAAGATGGCTTGAGCAAGACTAGCTGCTCTTGCTGTTGCCTCCCGACCCCGCTCGGGGTCCTCAGAGGGGGGCGTGACGTTGCGGGGTGGGGTGGGGCGTGGACACTCGAGTCGTTGGGCCCCGGCTTGCCCCAGCCCAGGCAATGGGGGTGTTCGTTAGTGAGAAATACTAGCAGGCCCAGCCCAGCAGCAGGCCCAAAGGGGCAACAGGCGTCGGGTAGGGTTTGGTAGCAAGAGAAAGACGGAGAGAGAGAGAGAGAGAGAGAGAGAGAGAGAGAGAGAGAGAGAGAGAGAGAGAGAGAGAGTGTGGGAAGAGGCAGAGGCCCGGAGCCAGATCGTCTTTTTTTAGTCGAAACCTCAGCATCCTCATCTCATCCCATTTCATGCGGCTGAACGGTTCGGATGCAAATGGGCACACGCCTTGCGCGCGGACCAGGGCTGGGGTACGGTTACACTGCTTCAAACTGTTCTGCCAGAGTATAATTTTCACTTAGCGCCAAAGGTTTTTTGTTGGAGCTACATCGTTACCCTATTACCCTAGTGGCCAAAAACAGTTTCCCGTCAGTTTGTCTGCCTGACAACTCGAGAACGAATAGAATGCTATTAGGAGGATGCACTCGAAAAAAATCCTGCTTTTGTCTGGCGCATGCGTTGAGCAGAAGTTGACAAATTTTTAATGTTTAAATAATTTTGCATTTTTGATGGTCTACGTGCCTTAAGGCCTGTAAGATTGTGTTGGCTGCGTGATAGCGAAGCCTATGACACGGCAGGCTGAAACAGCTCCTTGATATCCAAGGACCAAGACACCGATTCGAAAAACGGGGGTGGGGAAAACACATGGGGCGTCCGTCCTTGAATCGGTGTCTTGGTCCTTGAACTATCACGGAACGTTTTTTTCTTGTACTCTAGTGATGATCAAAAAGTTCCGTATCAGTCTGTGTGTGTGTGTGTGTATGTGCGCGCGCGCGCGCGTGCGTCTGTCTGTAGTCAAGATATAACTCGAGAACGGATTGAACTAGCGACCTGAAATTTCCCGGATCGTTTTGTATCATAAAAAAAACACATCAAGTTCAGAGATCAGCATTCTAGCTCAAAAATTTACCTGTCAAAAAATCAAAATCAAAAAGCCCCAAAAATAAAGTTCTTTGAATTTAAAAAAAAAAAAAAATTATGTCCTTCCTAGAAGTAACTCATCAAAGTAGAGTCTAAAGGCTCTATCTTGAACCGTTCACTAGTAAAACAAGTGTTTAATTTTGCACGTCAATTGATGTTTAAGTTCAAGTGTGCATTTTCTCCATACATTGTGATGTCTTACTATGTTAAAGTCAATTGGTGTTTAAACTTTCGACACTTCCGCAAAGTATTGCAGCTGGACACCAAGGTTCCCATAGAACTGTGTGTGTCCAAGTGTTCAGAATTTAAACGTTTACAAAAGTTTAAAATGTGCACACCACGCAAGTGGGCAACTTGAGTAAACACCATGTAATGTTTAAAATCATAACTTGCACACAGGTGTGCAAATTGTACACACCTGTTTTACCGGTGTTTAGGCGCTAGAGGGACATTCTCTCCCCAAAATGACCCCAAAACAAATAAGTGTTATTCCTCGAATATCCGATTGTCTTCTTTGGGGTAAATCGTCAAAATAAAACACTGTGGATGAAAGTTTGGCACTTTTGAGGCTGAAGGCCTCTGTACGACATTGCCTTTTGCCAAACTTGGGTATCCGGATTAGTTGGGCGAAAACGGGCAATCGCGTGCCAAGTACGGGGTACGGGCATAGCGCGCGGGGCCCGGAGATCCGGGCGGGGTCGCGCGTGTGTCAGCCCAGCGGCGAGCGGAGCTGGGCGGCCTGCCCGCCGCGCGACTGCCCACGCGTTGCCCGCGGGTGCTCGTGTCCTGGCATCGGGACAACAGCTCTTAGGCGTTCGTGAGCCCTCCAGACCTGAAGATTAGTGAAAGCCCCTTGTGCGTATGCTCCCGCATGCCAGGGGTGTGGTCGAGTTGCCTATGCACGACGCGTGCACACGTCTATTGGCCAAAGCCCTCCCTGGCCACGGTTTCTTTCCTTTTATTTTTATTTTCTATTTTTTCCCCCCGATTTTTTCCTGTTGTGGTCTGGCGTACATCTACCTAGTTGTATGACCAGATTGCAATCCAAATACCCTCCAATACACTGTTATCTCAAAACATAACGTAAAAATATGAGCTGGGGAAAGCGTAAGCACCTCCCGAATCGACCGGTGAACTTTACGGGAAAATGTTAGCTGTGCAGCTCGTTTGTTTGCAGCAATGTTTTTTCGTCCCTGTCTCGGCTCTGTGGCGCTCTCCTTTCTTTTTCCTTGACTCCCGGGCCAGGCGGCAGCCCATCTCCCACCTAGTCCTGCAAGACGAGTACGTTGCCATATTTCTCACAGCTAAGGAGGATTTGGGCTCCACAGAGAGCCGCGGCGCAGGGCGCGCATTCTCTTCACGTGTGGGCTGTCCGGCCCGCCGCCCCGCCCGGGCCCGCCCCGCCGGCTCTCTTTTGATGTCGGACCCATCTTATCACCCTCGCCTGCCTCGTCGCACCGCCACCGGCCGCCACGCCGACCTGCTGTACAAAAGACAAGATAAACTGATTCTTTAGACAAAAAAACACGAGAATACTGTACAGTTCTTTGACAGAAAATATGTAAGTTTCTTATTCTTCATAAACGCATTAGGCATGCTTCAATGGTACGTTGTGCCATCCACTAAAGAAATATCATCAGTCGGTACCGTAAAATGTGATATTTCTTTAGTGGATGGCAGATTAGTGACTCGGATCATAGCTTTCTTACTCCTCCTGGGAGAAAACACACGCTGAAGGAGGATAAATAACCTCCCCGCCCGACCCCAACCCGCACTCGTTAGGGTCGTTCATACCGGACAGCGCGGTGCAGGGGGCGAAGCGTCATGGTTTAAACACTACGCGTTGCATTTTGAGCCGCGTCTGGTAAACAGCCAAACAATAAATATATATTCAAGCAAGGTATACCTTGCTGTGAGTAGTCCGCTCAGCGCGCTCAGCGCGCACGTGCGTGCAGCCCTCGTGAAAAAATAGTTTTCAATTTTAAAACTAGGAGTCCATAATGCACAAAGACACCACGCAAAAATAACGCAACAATAATTTCAAAGGTGCTTTGCATGCCATTAAAGTGCCTGAAACACTTTAGGTGACTTAAATCTCCCTAACTGTGGGTTCGTTTCGAAGTTAACAAGAATTGTTAACGTTTTTTCCCTTGGAGCCGGTGGAGCGCGACCGGGCCCGGCCAATTGGTCCCCACTGGGCTACTGTGCCAAACCGGATGCATCCTGCTGGAAATGATTTCAGTAGGGGAGAGGGAGAGGGGAGGGGGGACAGTCTCTGCACCCCGGAGCAAAGCCAGCTAGCGCGGCCCACCCCGGCTCCACGGGCCCATGGGCCCACTGAGGTGTGAAACCCAAATTAAGCTGAAAATGCTCCGAGTGAAAAAAGAGGGGAAGGAGAGGGGCGGAACAGAAGCCAGGGGGAGGTGGGGGGAGGGGGGAGGATTACCTCCTCCGAATGTTATCGCCGGCGACGCAGCACAGCTGGCGAGGGGAGGGGGAGCCAGGGCGAGGGAAGAGGGGCGTTAGGTAAGAGGCGTTGAAGGTACGTAAACAGCCCGTCCCGTCCCGGGCAAGGCGTGCCAGGTGCTGACGTCGTACTCGCGTCTGGTATCGGGCAGACGTCGCTCTGACGTCGCTCCGACGTCACCCACAGACTGACGGCACAACAGCACTGGGGTGGCTCCGACGCGGTAACTAATAGGGAGGCCTGCATCAGCCCTGCCCGCCCTGTAGGCGACATAATGAAACCACGTGCCTCTTCATTCACGTCATTGCAGCTCGCTCATTAAGCCACATTCACTTTTTCTCTTTGGACTTTTGACTTGCGACACCGGCATCGCGGCACCGTGCGTCGTTTCATAGAGACCCCGCAGAAGATGAGGGAATTTTGGAAAATATTTGGGTGACTGGAAGTACACTACTGATTACGAGTAGTTTTGACTGGAAAGCGACTGGACAAAGTTGTTACTAGGACCTGCACACCAGTTGGCTGAGGTCTCGACCCCCTTGGCACCCGGACGAACCCACTAGAGGAGTAAAAAGCGCCCCAACTGCTTCGACATGATATTGAACTGATCCTCAGCTGACTGCCAATCTAAAACAGGCTAGGGATGTGGGAAGGTGGGAAAGAGAGAAAGAAAGCAAGGGAGGGAGAGGGAGAGAGGGAGAGAGAGAGAGAGAGAGAGAGAGAGAGAGAGAGAGAG
>NW_026267377.1:229922-235723 GCF_000697945.3 Frankliniella occidentalis | reverse complement strand
AGAGAGAGAGAGAGAGAGAGAGAGAGAGAGAGAGAGAGAGAGAGAGAGAGTATTTATAGTGGATAAAAGGAAGACTGCAAAAAGCTGGAGCCTTTTGTGTGACCAGCCTCGGGCGGCAACAAGCGCTGGAATGTGGAACGGGTGAATGGAGTGCCTCTTGTTGACTATTGTTTGTGTTTCGTTGAGGTTACCAGGGTCCCGCGGCTCGCAGCTGACCCACGCGCGCTGCTTTCACAATCAAAAGGTTCTCCAGCCAGCTGAGCTACCCCGTAGCGCTGGGCTGGGCATGAAGGCTGGGCTAGCCAGGCAGAGCAGTGTGGTCTCTGCGGCTAGAGCGAGTCACAGTAGTGTAGTCCACATCCAGAGCCTGAACCGTCCACGCAGCGCTATACACGGTAAAGAGAATGTCTGTTATTATTTGTTGTTCTTTTCAACGAAAAAAGTGAGAGCTGAGTGAGTGTTTTATAAAACTAACAAGGGAACCTTATCAGGTGTAAATCTCCGATTTCGTTGGAACTCGGAAAATTTAAAGGTTTTTAAAATAGAAGTCGGATGGCACTTTAAATTTGTCCTAAACCTCACAGTTACTGGTGGTTTACGTTAGCCGTACACTGTTTTTTGTCCCAAATATCCCTCTACCGCCTAAACGGTACAAAATAGAGCAAAACGGACAAAATTCTGGTTCACAGGACGCTACTTGGACGAGTTACCCCTTAGAACACTGCTTTCCATTTTCCAAAAAATATCTTTTTTAACAACCTTACTCCTGTCATATAAGGGGAAAACTAATTGTGAGGTTTAGGAAAAAAAAATTAAGTGCCATCCGATTTCTACATAGATAACCTTTAAATTTTCTAAGTTTCAACGAAATCGATTTACACCTGAAAAGATTCCCTTGTAAGGAAGTTTTTCAAAGTTTTCCATTTTTGCCTCAAAAAATCAGAAATTATTTTTACCTTTAGCTAACACCCAGCTAACAAGCAGACCCGCCCTTCCGCCAAACGGAGTTGCCAGCTTCACTTCGCTGCGCGGGCAACTCCGTTCGGCAGGGGCCGGGCCTGCTTGGCCTGCCGGATTTACTGTCTCGCGGTCTCGCGATTTACTGAAGTACATAATCAAATAAATAATGTGACCGGTAAATCACATTGCATATTTGAGTAAACTAAAGCGTCCGGCGGTTTTTTCCTACTTTTTGGACCAACTCCTATTTCTTTGTTACCCCCTTTCACCCCCTTAGGGGTGATTGCCAGGATTTGCACCAGGCGTTTCGTTGTCCAGGAGTGACCTCTAAGATGTCCTGAAATTTGTAGACCTCTAGCTCATCTCCTTCCTCTTACACGGACGACGGACAGACAGACACGAGAGCGGTTGCATAAGCCCGCTTTAATGCTTTTTTAAAAGCAGAAGGGCGGGCTAAAAACGAATATTCGATTACACATCGATCCACCGCCATCGATCTTCACTGACAAGGGGAAGCGATAGCGCGCTGCTATTTGAAAGTAACATTCTCGAACATTCCCAACCCGACATGTTGGACCCCGGTACTTAGCGGCATAACCAAGCCGAGCCAGTGCGACCGAGGATGTGGTGTGTGTGCAAAAAAACCCTCACCCTTCCCCTTCTCTCGCTCCCATTTATTGCTCTATCTCCATCCATCGCGGCAGATTTTTCCTTGTCCTGTATCGTCCCCCACGCTGCGCTTTTGCTTTGGTCCGATCCGTCGGGACCTGCTCGGGGCGACCGGCGGAGGCGGGGGAAATAAAGACAAGTCCAGTGCGGACGCCGGAGGTAGGACGTAGGAGGTAGGAGGTAGGAGGGGTGGGGCGGCACCTGGGACGCAGCCCCCTCCCTACCCCCGTCGACACACAGTGGCTGAGCAGACATTATATCTACAGAGTCGGAAACGGGAAGAGGGGGGAGGGGTTGAGACGATTTACTTGCAAGGGGGCGGGGACCAGTTCATTTAAAAGTAATGCAACTACTTCCGACCCGCAACGCTGCCACCGCATTCTCGACAGCCAACAAGTCCCCCTACAAGTGGGAAGGCACAGCGGAGAGTGGCGGGCCGGGGTGCCGGGCGCGCAGCGGGCACGCCTAACCACCGCACCTGTAATACCGCGGGGGTGTTCCCCGAGGACCCCACCCCACGAGGGCCTTTGGTGGGCTTGAGGAGGGGGAGGAGGCAAACAGTTACCGAGGTGAAGGGCAATGGTATTGCCACTCGCGTCCTGCACCTGACAGTTCGCTTCCAGACACAGCCGAAGCGAAAGGAATCTGACGTTATGGAGCAGTGGGTTTTGGAGAGGGGGGTGGGCATGGGGGATAATCTAAATAGCCCCACTGCCTCCCACTCGCCCACCGACATCGCCCCAGCGCTGAGGGCGAGCCACACGCGATGCATGGACAGAGTCGCATCGCTGAACGCGGGCTGCACAACAACAGGGGACCGGAGGAGCGAGATAAGACCGGACCCCGCCACACAATGTCTTATAAGTAGACGCTAAAGTAGCTTGCTACTTGCAGTTGGTTGTATAAGGAAGGTGCGTCAATGATGCAAAGGCAACGATTTGGAAACACACACTCAGGCCTCCTCCTCATGCAACCTGTTTGTTTAGATAATTTAGTACAAAGATGCGCCCAGGCAGACACCAAAAGCAACTATTTTAACCTTGCACTTTAAAATGCTTGCAAACTATATTCTTTGCAACGTTGCAAAGAATTTGCGAGCTTTGTATTGCAAATAATTAGTTCGTACACTGCAAAATTCTTGCAAAGAATTTTCAAGCATTGTAAGGAAGTTTGCATTGCAAACTATTTTCTTTGCGTTGCAAACTATTTTCTTCGGAAGTTGCGAAGAAATGGTTTGCAAGCTTACAAACTAATTCTTTGCAGCGAACGATTTTCTTCGTAGGTGCGAAGAATTAGTTCGCAGTGCGAAGGATTCAGTTCGCAATGCAAAGAATTTTACAACGCTTGAAAATTCTTTGCAATGCAAAGAATAGTTCTTCGCAAGATTTTTACAGTGTATTGCAAAGACGTTCTTTGCAAGCTGACAGAATCCTTGGAAACAATATGTTGGCATTGCAAAATATATCTTGCAACATTGCGGAGAACTAGTTCGTGTTACAATGCTTGAAATCTTTTTGCAAGCTGCAAAGAAAATAGTTTGCAATTCGAACCTACTCTTTGCAAGCATTTTGCAGTGTGGGGCGCTCCCCTTTCCGAAGCAAGCGACTTTTTGGCGCCTAATTACACGACATCTTCAAACGGAAAGTGTACTTACCTCTTCAGATGGAGTCATTCAATCACACATTGTGCGGGGATGCCCGGGGGGGGGGGGGGAGCGATATGATAAATTTACGATCCAGCTGTAATGCCACCGCCGTCCTGCCTGCAGCAAGCCAGAAGGAGCGTAGTAAATTCTCCATTCCGGCTCCGTCCAGATGGTCCCGCGGCGCTCGCGGCTCGCATCCCCCGCCGCGATATCAAAATACACGGCGGTCAAAAGAGGATAAATTTGGAGGTGGCATTTTTTTTTCTTTATACTTTGGGCACCGTGAAATTAGTGGCATGTTACAGAGTGCACACTATAGTACACTATCGTAATGAAGATAAAGTGACAGGTGCCAGGGGGGCAGGGGAAGGGGAGGTGACGTCCTGACAACGGAACAGTAATTTTCATAAGTCAGAGAAATTTCCTATGTGCATAATAATTGTTGCTTGCCTTTATTTAATTTCTTGACGTCTTGGAGCACACAGTGCCAAAGATTGATTCAAGCGGGAGAGTCCTCTGCCTTTCTGTTTGCGTGAGAGCTCCAGCTTCAGAGAGCCTCGGGGCGGACACACAAGCGCTCCTGTGATGGAAAACAATGCCTACTAAGAGGTGGAGCTTATTCGAACCGGCAACCGTCAGATTGATGTATTTAAATTTTCCCTTTCCCACCCCCTCCCCTCCTCCACATACATCGGTCCATCCCGCGTTGCGCTCTCATATATAAACATGGAAACCTTGAAGGCACCGGCGCTGAGGAGCCCAAAGCAGGCAGCTGCCTCACCGTGTCTGCCCACCCGGCCTCTTGCTCCGGAGGGAAGCTTCCTCGGGTGGGCTACAGGGGTAGTCTAGTCTAGGACAACAAGGGTGTCTTTACAAAAAAAAAGTTATTAAGGTGTCAGCTCAGCTAGCTTAACACTCTCGATAAGAAACGGGAACCTACTGCTAGGCCACAGCATTAAAAACATGTAGCAAAAACAAGAGGTCTTTAAGCTGGCCTAAAAGGTTTTCCAAGCCACTGCATAACATGTCTATACACTTTTGGAAGTAAATGAGAACACGACATTAGTCTTATTTTTCTAGAAACTGCATTCACGGTCGATTCTTGATTGAACATTTACGTTTAATAGCGGCTCTGTTTTTAAACAAAAATATGGGACATAGTCTTTTTAGGAATGATGCTTCCTCCCTTTAGGGACGAGGCGCTGCAAGGCAGCTGGGAAGAGGGCCGTGACGGTAGTCCACAGCGCCAAGCCGACCGTCGCGACCCCTTCTTTGTGTCTTTTTGCAGATGCTAGAGAAAGTTTGACGCTGCAATAAAAAGAGTTCCAGCTGATCTGGAAACAACTTTGAGTTCAAGTTCATTAAATCGGCGAAAGCTGCGAGCCCCGTGTGTCAGCAGAGTGGCAGCGCTCAAACAAACCTAATCCACTTGGGCCTCTCGGGTCAGGCCACCCACCCGCTAGAAGTTGAGTCGCACGGAGTACGGAGAGGAAAACTGTTCGCCAAAGCAGCGCAGGGCCAGTGGGTCGAGAGGTGGGTCTTGGTGCACAGACAACTTGCACGCTGGCACGCACGGAAAAAATAAATACCGTGGTGCTAAGGACAGCTGTACCACGATGTATCCTGTGTAACACCCCCAAGAACATTTTGCTCTTGAATCGGCTCCAAGAGCCAATATGTTGCTAACCATCCGACCTTGATGACTGGCATCACTGATAAACTAAGTGTTCAACTGCTCAACACTTGTAAGTGAGGAACTGCAAGTTTAAATAGTTGCAAGTTTTCAACTAGGTGTGCACTTGCAAGTGTGCAGCTCCTTGGTAGAGCACTTCCTACACAGTGAGCGTTCAATCTAAGGAAGTGTTCAACACTTGCAAGAGCGCACCTTGCGCTGAGCTCGCGTGCCGCGGCCGATCTTAGCGCCTGTCGGTCGGAGGGTAGGCCGGCCGCTCAGCAGGCGCGCTTAGCTGGTCTGTCTACCGGCCGCGGCCCGGGCGCCCAGCAGCGCCCAGCAGCACTCACTAGACAGCCCCCCCCCCCCTCTTTCTCCCGCTTCTCGCGCGAGCGGATGGGGGAGGACGGGACGGCAGCCGAGACAGGACGAAAAAAAAATGCGATGACGTCAACAAACGGTGGTTATTGACGGCGCTGCTTGGTAAGCGCGTTACGCGGGCGTTACTTCGCGTCATGCCCGCCCGCGTCAGCCTGTCACTCGGGGAGGATTAGCGACCATGTTGCGGACGACCGGGTCAAAGGACGCAGTGCAACATGGCGAAATTGTATGTATTCGATTTTATCGACATATGCTAATATGGCGCCTTATTTTTTCTTGTAGTTTTATTGTTATTTGGAAAGACTTTGGTAGACCGCGCTGGCCACACAAGCGGACCGTGCGTCTCTTCCCCTCGATTTGTCGCGCTGCTGCTGGACTATATAGCCTTGGAGCCGGTGCACCAGGAGGGTTTTTATCATGCCTTGGCCGCTTAGGAGAGAGAGAGAGAGAGAGAGAGAGAGAGAGAGAGAGAGA
>NW_026267377.1:224693-229872 GCF_000697945.3 Frankliniella occidentalis | reverse complement strand
GAGAGAGAGAGAGAGAGGGGGGGGGTCTAATTGAAAAGGGTGCTCCTGTGTGTGGAGCAGGAAAATGAGGCAGCGCGCCTTAAACTAGTGCCAGCAGTGCCAGCAAGTTCAAGAGGTTTCGCCTCCCCTGCTACCCGGCGGCGCACGTTTACCGGAGACACATGCCTCTTTCCCCTTCCCTCCTCTTCCTCCTACCCCCCCCCCCCCCTCTCTCGCACACGCACACACTTCATAGGGCGCGAGCGAAAAGTACGTTTTCTGGCTTGAAGCCTCTGCGACCTTACCGAGTGAAGTAATTTCAGGTTCAAGTAAGTCTTTCAGTGCGCGGTTCTCTGACTCTGACCCTGGTGCCAGAGGGAGCAGCCCGCTAAACACGTGCTGTCGCGCTAAATGATAAGCCGTGTTAGTGACCTCGTGCCGACACTAGTGCGATAAGTTTATCGGTGCAGCCCCGGGAACGCTGCCTCCCCCCCCCCCTCTCCTCCTCACCTGGCCTCACGTTTGTGTGTCGTGTAGTCGTTTCGATTAGAAACAGAAAGCACGGTGCTATGTAGTTACAGAAACTGTCCTCATATATTTAGAAATTTAGTGTACGCTGACCCCTTTTTTTGGTGAAACGAAAAACGAAGGAGGATTCTTATGAAAATCACCCTGAAAATTTTACGCGGGAATTGTCTGGGTCGCTCTCACCGAGGCGTTCGCCGAGGTCACCCACACTCACTGCTCAGCCGGCTGGCCGGGGCGCGGCAGGGCGCAGCCCGAGAGAGGCCCCGAGGCGCCAGACTGGCAGGGATGAGACACGGGGGGGGGGGGGGGGTAGAGAACCCCCGCAAGGGTGGTGCGCGGAAAGACTGCTAATTCCAGCCGGCCATTGTTGTACACCACCCCATTGTAGGAGTGCGCGGGGATTCTGTCTCTCTTCTTCTCACTTCACACTCACGCCCCATATCTTTCATCTTCGTCTTCATCTCCTATCTCTCTTCGCCCCACCCCTCCCAACATCTTCTCTATCCTGAAGCCCCCGGCGCTTCGCGTGGTAACCGAGCTAGTGACATAGGGCCAAGTTTCGAAAGGGCAGAAGGTCTGTCGAGCCAACCTTCCCGAAATGTGGAGCTCTGACGATGGAAAAGAAAGGGCAAAGCGCACTGGTAGCCTCGAGAACTGAAGCGATTTATTCAGCTGTTCTCGAACTTGCAATTGACAACTGGAAGAATTGTGCAGCTGCTGTACTTTTCGGAAATGTCAACAGTTTAAAACCAATAGACGTACAATCTAGTTAGACACATGCATTGGAAAGAATTGTAAAGTGTTGTTGAAGTCTTTGCATTGCGAACTAGATCCTTCGCATTGCGAACTAATTCTTCGCACACCTTACGAAGAAAATTGTTCGTGGGGCTGCAAAGAACTAGTTCGTAACCTTACAAACCATTTCTTCGCAACTTACGAGTATAATAGTTTGCAATGCAAAGAAAATAGTTTGCAATGCAAAGAAAATAGTTTGCAATGCAAAATTCTTTCGCAAGAATTTTTCAGTGCAAAAATGTGTCTAGAAAATGGTTACCTGAACTTGAACATCGATGAATGAAACACGAGGTGGTATGGATATAAATGAGGTTGGGATAGGGGGAATATGGATATAAAGGCAATTATGGATGTAACAACTTCGTAAAACGACACAGTTTTTGTCCAGTTTCAGGGACAAATTTTTATCCGGTCAAGAGGTGCACACACTTCCCCGTTTAAGGAATAAGATTGTTCCTCACATTCACTAGATTGCAGGGAGAATTTTAAGGAATTGGGGCTGGGGGGGGGGGCATAGCCGTAGCTTATTGTAGGATAGAGTAATCAAACTTTGACTTTCACTGTTTTTCGTACAGAGGACCGGAAGACCACGAGTAGGCTTGGGCAGCAGCCCCATCTGGAGGGCACCACTCAGCGGATCTATAGAGCTGATTCCCGTCGTGACGGTCGGCGGTGATACAATGGAGCGAAGACGAAAGTGTAATCCAAGGCTGCCCTCTCCCCCTCTACCGCTGCTATGAGAAGGATCAAGTGGAAAACTTTGCCCTAATTTCTGAGGGGCCCCGCGTTAATTTCGGGGTGGACCTTCAACCCGGCCTTCCCTTCAACCGGGTGGGTAACTACGAGGGCGGCGTTGGTCTTGAAAAAATTTATTATCCAATAAAAATATGAGATAAAGGATGAGGGAGCGAGGGAGCCACAAGCAGCACCGTGAACTGTGAGGCGAGCTCTCGTCGCTGCCGCTGCCTCGGCCCCCTTGCCGATAGCCATGACCGCACGACCCCAGCATGGCTATGACAATCGGGCAGACTACCTGGACTTCAGAAGACGCCGAGGTTACGAATTGAAATCCACCAGGGCCGTCGTCGTAAACGAAGGTGGCAATCACGCGGAGCCCGCTTTCCCAACCCATCCGCCTTCCCATCCCTCCTCCTTCAAGGCTTATTGAAAGAACACACCGCCTCCTCCACCACCGCCCTCCTAACCGCGGCCACACTTCCGGCACGCTTTGTGCCCCGACTCACCACGCCCCCCCGCCCCACCCCAGCCAGCCCCACCCCACCGAGGGGTTTAAAAGAATAACCCTCTACGAACGGAAGCCCCGGACCGGACGGTGTCGCGGACGGTTTATTGTAATGAGCGGAGCAGCGGTCTGACGTCACCGCAACGCTCCGACAAACTCCGCCACGCTCCGCCACAGTCCGTGACACCCCGCCACGCATCGCCACGCCCCACCACCCGCCCCGCCACTCGCCCCGCCACGCCCTCGAACCGACGGCACAGACGTGTCGTCGTTTGTTTCAGTTATTTCTCTCGACTTCCGCCGTTTTCACCGGCAGGGGGGGGAGGCCACCGTCCGCCACGCGGGTCCTCTGGGGCTCCTCGTCAGCGCCGCGATGCAACAACTTTGATGTCTGGCCCCCGAGGAGCTGGGGCCGTGGACACCGCGGTGGTGGGGTGGACACCGCGGTGGTGGGGTGGACACCGCGGTGGGCCCCGCGGTGGGCGGCGTAGCTCTCGCTCCCGAAGCGCCCGCCGCCCCGGCCCCACCCTTCACACTCACACTGAACAACTGTGCAACTGGTGAACACTTCTTCCAAGTGGCGCCCGCAGCCAGCACACGGTCCGCAACAAAGTTGACGCTTGTAAACGCTATTCGGCTGCGTAATCACATGCGACAGAATGATATCGTCATCGCTTGGTCATCGCCCATCGAGTCTGACAAAGTTCACGGTTAGGGGTCATGATCACTGGAGAAACAAAGGTGCTAAGTCATGCCTTTCCGGGAGTGCTAAAGACATTTTTACTTGATAGTGCCCCTATAAAGACACCAAAGATCCCTAAATGTGGCAAATTTAGTGCTTTTGGCACGTTTAAGTCGGTTCTAGTGCTTTAGTCAAGGCTCTGAACCTTTAGTGCCCCGTTCAAAAAAAAATATGCCTTCCGGATGTCTCTTTCAGAGACATTATTGCCCAAGAATCCGCCGAGGCTATCACGCAACACCAAATCCTGCGCTGGGACAACTCACCAGAGACAGTCAGAGTGGCTCTAGAACAGATCCTTAAGGCCAGAACGAACCATTCTATTGCGATATAGACAGACGGTGCTGAACGCTTCGGTGTTAAGTTTTCTTGTGTAATCAAAGTTTTTCTAAACCCTTGCATTTCTGAGCTCTGTCCCCTTAACGAAGCATTATGAGGACAAGTACATACCAGGTGGCTGATTCACGCCGCTCACTTCTGCAGGTATACTGTACCGCATGCTCAAGTGCGGGCGGGTGGCGGGTCGCCTACTCTCGCTCAGCTCGTAAGGTGCCGTGGACGGGGGCGATATAGGCAAGCCCGCCCGCACTCGCATCCGGTACAGTATACCTAGAAGTGCGCGACGTGAATCAGCCACCTGGTATATAATTCATTCAAGCACGGGCTTTTCTGAGTGAAGCTCTAAGATATGAGGCTGAATGGTGGCTTCTCGAGTCTCGAGTATTGTAAAGTGGACTCACCGTTGAGCTCGTGAAACAGCAGCAGGGGGTAACCGCACCGCGATGGTGCCGCGAGGATCTCTGGCTCGGGCAGCGAAAACCTGCACAAGTGGTATTCGATTACAAAGCGGACAACCTCTTCAACTGGTGGAGATACGCGGCAAAGGGGGAATTCGAGGCGGAGAGGTAGATGGCGGAGGAGAGGACGTTGATGGGTCTCGGATGGGTTTTTTGCGAGGTGCGGCTCGTGGTTGGTGAGGGATGGCGCGTCTGTAAGCGAGGCGACACCACAGCGCACTGTTAAATTCTAAAAAATGCAATATGCTTTGCACAACTGCAACGGATTTAAATCCTTTTTAACTACGAAGATTTACTTTGCAATAATTGCAAAGCAATCCTCTGCAATTGCGAAGCAATACCAGCAGTGCTTTACACGATGCACTGCATTACTTTGTATATGCTTCGTAGTTACAAAGAATCAAAAATCCTTTGCAATTCTGTAATGCATTGCTTTGCAGGAATTTAACAGTGCGGGGCGGGCGGAGCGTCCCGGGGCGCTAACTGGACGAGGCACAGCTTGCGAAAGGTAAACGTGGGGAAAATGTCGATAATTCGGTTAGTCGCGTTGCGTGACGGCGCGAAGCTCGTGCAGGTGGAGGGATTGGGGAGAGCGAGAGAGAGAAAGAGCGAGAGAGAGAGAGAGATGGGGGGGGGGAGGGGCATGGCTGGCGGCGCACCCCGATCGTACCCCGCCGCCTAACGGCCAGGGCTCCGTCGCCCTGAGAAAGAAATTTGTGATGATCACCACCAATGGGTAAAGCAGCCGCGGCCCGCCCCCTGGGCCCAGCACGGCCACAAGGTCACGAGCGCAGCAGGACGGCCGGGTAAACGGAACTGTATCTCCGAGAGGACAGAAGAAGCAGGCGACGCAGTGGCCCACGACGTCGGCTCTCAGTCTCTGTACCGGGGAGGCGACACTCCATGGCCATTCCCAGCAGCCTCACAGCTGCCATGACAAGAAAGGCAAAATAGACAGCAAAGAGGAAATATGTTGCACGGGAGGCCGACTAACGAAATTTGTTTTGTGTTATTCTTTGTCGCCTAATTACTGTTCAAGACCTGAGGGAAAGGAGGGGTGAGTGCGGGAGATGGGAGGAGAGGGAAGGAGGGGGGGGG
>NW_026267377.1:219028-224063 GCF_000697945.3 Frankliniella occidentalis | reverse complement strand
TTGCTGCATACATGTAGGTATTCAGTAAATAACGCATACATGTACACACTTGGGTTTCCAGAGTGTGCGACATAAACACACTTGCGTTTCCAATGAACTAACTAACACCTTCGGGCGTGGAGTGGTGTAAAGGTGTGTGACGGAAAGCGGAGAAACGCACATAAAAGCATTTAACAGACTCTCTGCGTGATGACTGCTCAGTCACCGCCGTCGCCGCCCTCCTGATGCGCGCGCTCCCCGAAGTGAGCCAAATAATAGAGGGTCTAATATAGCCCCAATGTGGCCCAAGGTCACCGGGGCGCGGCGGCGGAGCGTGGCGGGCGACGGAGGAGGGGAAACCTAATAGTGTCAACAGGAAGATAAACAGTGGCGGGGCTCGATTTGAACCCCCTTCTTATTCCCGCAGATCCGCGCAGATCCTTATTCGTCCTCTCCCCTCTTTCCCCTCTCCCTTTCTCTGACTCGCTTCTCTCTCTCTCTCTCTCTCTCTCTCTCTCTCTCTCTCTCTCTCTCTCTCACTGCCCTCCAGCGCCCCCCCCCCCTTCCCACCACACACACGCTCGGCTGGCCTCATCCAGGCCAGGGCCCCATTCGTCCCGTCAGACAAACACAGATTGACAGAGGCATACGTGAACGCACGCACACACTGGGCGCGTGCTGTTGCTGTGGAAACTGCGGGCGAACTTGGACACCACGGGAGAGAGGGAGGGGATCACCGCGGGACCAATCAAAGTGTATGGGGCTGAAAGGGGTGGGAAAATTGAATGCTGTCGCTGGCTGTGCCTGACTGACTGCTCGGCTCGGCGTTGTTCTGTTTTCAATCAAGTAGTGTCGCGCTGGTCGCCACGCCGCCGCCGCGGCCGGGAGTGGTACACGACACAATCTACAGGAAACGCCTTTACTTGTACTACATGTTACTCTCACTTTGTTTCTACATTTTCAACCAGCTTATTTCACAAGGGAATTACATTGTTGTCGCTGGGTGGAATCTTGTATCAAATTCGTACGTAACACACAAATTTACCTATGATGTACACTGTAAAAAGCTTGCGAAGAACAATTCTTTGCAAAGAATTTTAAAGCAATCTGGTCACTGTACAATCTTGGCCTTAAAGTAGTATTCTAGTAAGGTCCCTACTTAATAAGCCAAACTATACTTGACACCGTTGTCTACATTACAAGAGAAAGGGGTGGCCATCATTGGGCAGGCCCATTCTTAGGGTGGCCATCAGTCATAGGGCATCGTACCCTACGTTTAAACGAATATGACACAACATTTAAACTAGGTAGATGTACGCCAGACCACGTCTCGCGTAACAGGCTTCGCGATATCTCACGAAACACTGTTACGCTGCGACGCGCCTGGCATACATCTACCTAGCTGACACCCGAGTCGGGCAAAAGAAAGAGTCGTAAATAGGCCTTCGGCCCCAAAAGTCACAATTATTGCTCCTCAGAGTTTTATTTTGACGAGTTGACCCTTCAGAGACCATGAAATATTTGAGAAAAAATATTGAAATGGTTTGGGGTCATTTCCGTGTGAAAAACAGTGTCTGGCGCCTCAACGGTTAGAGATAGAGCCAAACGAACGAAATTTTTGCCCAAAGGGCTCTACTTTGATGAGTTACCCCTTCGGAAATAGTAAAAAAAAATAATTTTAAAAAACGTCATTTTGGGGACCTGTGGTTTTTGATTTTTTTTAAATCCATTTTTTGAGCTAGAATGCTCTACTTCGAACTTGATCTGTCTTTTTATGATACAAAACGACCCTGAAAATCCCAGGTCACTAGCTCAATTTGTTCTCGAGTTATCGTGATGACAGACAGACAGACAGACAGACACACACACACACAGACAGACGCGAAACTTTTTGATCACTGGAGTAATAGGCTTCGCTAATCGCTCAGCCAACAAACGTGACCCGATAAACATTGAAATAAATGTGACGTCACATTCTTTGAATAACAGTGTCCAGATGTATCGTGTCCCATCCAGAACTCGTCCGGATGTATCCAGACATTTAGGGGTCCTATCCAGATCTTATCCAGAGAGTTCTATAAGAGTGCGAACTAAATCCTTTATACATTGCAAAATAGTTCTTCGCACCTTACGAAGAAGATTGTTCGTAACGCTGCAAATAGTTCGTGACCTTGCAAATTATTTCTTTGCAACTTACGAAGAAAATAGTTAGGAATGCTTAAAAATTCTTCGCAAGAATTTAGCAGTGTATGTTGTAAAATTTAAATTTTACAATTTAAAACTACGAGTTCTACGTAAAATTCATTATTCATTTTTCGCGCAATATCGTAAACGCGCAATAATTTTTATCATTTTTAGCGAACCCAACATCAACGTTTAAAACCGATTAACTACTGCGTTGTTGCTCTTCTTCCGGTACTGGTTGTTGAGCAATGATACTACATGGGTTGTATCGCAATATGGAGAGTTTGTGATGACGGTGACTGGCTGACGAAATAAGCAAGGGACCGTTCTTTTGCGTCACTCCTCAACCCCTCTATCTTTTGCACTCACACAATATTGCGAGTTTGTTCGAGAGGGAACCCCTCACCCTCAGTTTGTTCTGCCCCACCCCCACCCCGCCTAATTCTCGTGGTTATGTCTTTATAGCCATCGAGCCTCACTTCTAGTTCGCAAGTCGGCTCAGGACACCGCCGGTCTGGCCTGCGGTCTGGCGGTCCACCATGTCTTCGGAGAGATTTGTCTCTCCTGAGGACAGTGCAGGACAGTGAAGACATAGAGGAAGAATGGAGGAAGAATGGAGGAAAAGGGGACGGCTAGCGACGTGGAACAAAACTTTCCTAAACTATCGTGGGATGGGTGGACAGGGGCTTGAGCACATTGAGCCAATTCGACGTTGTTTTTGTAAATCGAGTCAGTCGACGGGGGACAAGCACCGCGAACAAAGTATTGAAACACACACAAACAGACACACACTCACACACCAAATAACAACGTGTAAAAATCTATTCGACTGGGGAAATGTTTTTCTATTTTACTTCACATTAGAAGTCAAAACTCAAAGACGCAAGACTAGAACAAAAAATGTGACTCGAAGTCTAGAAACTTTTCTAAAATACGTTAAGAACGAAATTGTACTGGCTAAGATTTAGTTACCTTTTAGTTATCAATTGTTGTATGGGAGTATGCAATAAAAAAAACAAATCATATGCCTAAGGGAGACTTAGAACACTAAGTTGCGTCTACACTGTAAAAAGCTTACGAACTAAATACTTTGCAACGTTACGAACAATTTCCGTTCTTTGTATTGCAAAGAAATTGTTCGTATTGCAAACCGAATGTTTGTAAGGCTAGACGGGTCTTACGAACAATCGGTTTGCATTACGAACTATTTGTTCGTAAGCTTACGAACAATTAGTTCGTAATACAACGCTTCAAAATCCTTCGTAAGCTACGAACGTTTTGATTTGGATTACGAACCGATAGTTCGTAAGCAATTTACAGTGTATTGTCTGCCATTGCAAGGTCTCAAAGCGCCTGATAGGTAGGCAACATATTGTCTGTCGTGCATGCGTGGACTGCGGGATGGCCTATGCTGAGTCTCGCAGGCGCCAGGCTCCCAGGCCCCAAAACCATGGGGCACATGGGATCCCATGGCTACAATACCATGTAAAATCGCGCTTTACCACGACAATTGTGTCTTTTACCATGTGAGATATTTCCCCATGGATGGGAGTAAAGTTTTACATGATAAAGTCTCTCATGGGTAGGCACTTTTCAATGGTGTTTTCTTTAGGTGAAAAAATTCCCATAGGATCCATTTCCCCATACTAAATTTTCTCATGGTGAACATGCTGTACCACGGTGAATGTACAATCGCCACGATTGGCATAAACACTATGACAGGTCAATATGCTGTAAAATCTGTAAAAACAGGAATTTTGAGCTGAAATTTGGTATGTAGCGTACTTTGAAAATTAGGCATTATCTTGGTCTCTGATAGAAATAGAATTACCATGAGACTCTACCGGGTGATTCAGAGAAGACGCAGGTGCGGGCGGGTTTGCCTACACAAGGGGCTATGGCGCCTTACGGGAAGAGCGGGTAGGCAGACCCGCCTGCACCCGCGTCTTCTCTGAATCACCCGGTACCGGTACACATGAAACACCATGACACACCATGCCCCAGTCCGGTCGGCAGCATGGTTAAAATTTCCCCATGTTGATACACCATGGAGAATATTTTTCCAAACTCTCATGGGAAAAGTGGCAAAAAATCAGAGGTGAATTAACACACCATGCGACCACAGCACCAAGCAATCCCATGATGTCCAATGCGCCATGGGACCGCCCATGGTTTTTTGGGACTGGGCTCTCATTTGCCAAACCATCGAATGAACCTGTGAGATAAATTTACTTTCTACACTCTAAAAGCCGCCATTCAAAACCATTGTAAGACCATAATGTAAACGTGATGATATAGCAGCCAAAAGTAACTCAAGAAAATGCAATTAATGCCCCACTACCACCAGCAGCCCCCGAAAAAGATTCAAGTCGCGCGCTTTGGCGAGGGGTGTATTTCCTCGTCACAATAATGACCCTATATATTTCTTTTTATAAACTTCACTCCCACTTTTCACTGCCGCCTGAAATGTGATCGCTAACGGCCCGGGTCTCGGATGACTGATGGAGGGCAGCAGCAGCCGCGCCCCTCCGCCTCCCTGCCGCGACCGCCTGCCACGCCCCGTCCCAGCGGTCCCGGCCCGGCCCACGACCACGCTCTGGCTCCCACGCTGCCGTCGGTAGCCGGCGGCGGGCCGCCTACCGCGAGCAGGCGGGTGACCGACTTGCATTCTCGCCAGGTGCGCGTCAAGCCCTTGGCGGCCTCGGCACGCGTGGCGCGAGAGAGCTGCTGGCTCTTGTTGTCAGATCCTTTAAAACACTCAGTAAAGTTTTGCAAGTGCGGCGGCGGCTTGTAGCCTCAGCCTCCATCCACGGGGCGGTGGCAGCTCTTTGAAGTCGCGCGTCTGGCTGCGGCGGGGGCGGCGGGGGCGGCG
>NW_026267377.1:216195-218589 GCF_000697945.3 Frankliniella occidentalis | reverse complement strand
GCAGTAGTCGAGACGATGGCGCCGTGTCGTACAAGTGTCACAGACGGGAGCGGGCAGTGGCGCCCGATGGCGCCCGCGATGGCCGGCGCCACCAGATGGGCCGCTCTGTTCGGATGGACTCGCGCAGCAGCTGTCCCGCCGCTCCGAATTATTATCATTTTGTGCGAGGCCTGCCGCCTCTGCCGCCCGCCGGTGGCCGCTCACAGCCCAGCTTTATGGCTGCATAACACTAACTCACTTGCTGCTCACGCTCCGCGCTGCCGGTAATGCACCGGCCCCAAAACCTCATCAGCCTCATTAACAGGAGCCGATGACGGCGCGGCGCGGGGCGGCTCATCGCCAAACACAAACATGCACCACAAGGAAAATGGGCCCACAGACAAAATAGAACGAAAAGCAGGGGCAGCGAAGAAACCTCTCTACACGATGTGGAAGCACGTTGCCGCGCCTTTAGCAGCACCAGCGATGCTGCGGCCTGCTCCAGCTCCACCCTTGCCTGGTTTAGCGACCCCCCCCCCCCTTCCCCCAGTCACTACTTTGATGGCTTCCAGTCTGGCGCCCAAGTCACGCACTCGGATGGGTATTTAAACGGACTAGGGACGAGCGCGGAAACCAAGTCCTGTCCGCTTGGCATGCCGCTCACACGTCGTGAGCTGCCTGTCCAGAAAATAAAAAGAAATATCATCAAATTCGATTTAAAGAAAGGTCTAATCAAAAACAAAAGAGGGCACTGCAAAACCTTGTGTGAGGTTTCGTACCTTCCGTACTCGAAATGAGTGTGACAATTTTTTTGGCACAATCAAAGCGAGGACTTTTAGTCTCACCCTCTTTGAGTCATACCGAATCCTCCCTAGAGAGTGAGATTTTTCTGACCGCGCCCAATTTGTAGTGAGGACCATGCGCATGACTTAAATAGAGTGAAGAAAATAATCTTGCTCTCGGGAGAGCGATCTGTTTTGGGTCAATGATCGATCATCGACCTTATTGAGAGCAAGATTCTAGCATTTACAGAGTTGAGGTAATTAGTTGCCCTTTGAGGTGGATGCCTGCTAGAAGTGCTAACGACGGAGAACGAGAACGTGGAAAAAAAGAGACGAGGAAGGAGGAAGAATGGGGGCAGAAATGATTGCTTTGACAACACCTGGTCCTCGGTGAGGTCCTCGGTGAGGTCCTCGTTGAAGTCCTCGGTGAGGTCCTCGGTGAGGTCCTCAGTGAGATCCTCGGTGAGGTCCTCGGTGAGATCCTCGGTGAGGTCCTCGGTGAGATCCTCGGTGAGGTCCTCGGTGAGGTCCTCGGTACCACCCACCGGTAGTGATGGGCCTGTCGCTGGACCTCGCCTGCCGGGCTCGCCCCTCGCCGCAACAGAGGGTCGGCAGTCGAGTGTTTGTGCAGCGTGAGTGAGACGGAAAGGGCAGGGAGGGGGGGGGGGTGCTCATGTTGAGTGCAGCCCGCCCCCCTCACCGCTCTAGTGGGGATTCATTTTCGGCTCTCTTTCACTAGGGGCGGCCGGGCGACCCGCGAGAGAGCATTGGCGTGCCCGAGCAAGGCGTGTTCAACGAAACGACACACATGGCGAACTCGGTGTTGTGGTTGCGGGAGAAGATAAGAACATGAGAGTTTTCTCTCCTTCATCAGTCCCTCACACACAAAACATACTCTGATCGCGAGTCACAGTACAGACCAGCAGCCACACGAAGCCCGCAGCCTGTGAGAACTTGCGACCACAACGACCAGCCACAAGCCATGCGGAAAATGGACTGCTGGAACAAACTTCAAGTAGCGGAATTTTTTCCCCTCCCATCTTTGCGAGCGTACTATTCACGTGGAAGATGCACACAGTACCCACGCTCTCCGACGCGGGAGGGGATAGGGGATAACTGAACAAGAAAGGAGGTTGCTATGCCGGGGGCGGGCGTGGCCGTGGCGTGGCGGAGCGTGGGGACGCGGAGCGCCTTCGCACTGCAGGAGGGCGCCTCCTCGCATTCGGCTAATCCAGTTATAGAGTGGGGGCGGGGGGCTGCTGCTGGGGGCGCGCGGGGGCGGACCGGGGGCGGGCACACCATCAGCACCGGCAGAAGAAGGCAGAGGCGACAGTACCGTACTTAAAGGTAGCGAGTGGCGAGAAAGAGCAACGGTCTCAATGAAAGGACGCCCGACTTATCTTTCTTTTTAAAAGAGGAAACAAAGCTAGATGATACAGTCGCCGAGAGTCGTCGCAATAACAACCCCAGCGCTGTTGCGCGTCGTGGCGTCGTGTTGCGGGGCGCGCGGCCCTTGCTGATCTTGACTATTCATGTTAACGAAAGTTTGGCGAAAATGTGGTGCGGTCCCAGGGTTCGGCGGCGCGGGGGGTGAAACAGGAAGAAGAGGCGAGGGGTGCGGCCGGGTGGGGTT
>NW_026267377.1:215323-216145 GCF_000697945.3 Frankliniella occidentalis | reverse complement strand
GGCGGGGCGTGGCGGGGCGGGGCGGGGCAAGCCTTGCGAGGTGGGCCCGGGCCCAGTGGCGTTCTGGTGCGCGAGTTCTCGGGCCTACATTAATTCCCAGCCGTCATCTCGAGAACAAACATGGCCGGGAGACTAAAACCCGGCGGCGGCCGGGCGGGCCGTGAGGCGGGCCGGGCCAAAGGCAATACAACGACTGCGCGGTTCGGATATGGGCTGGAGGCCGAGGGCGAGCGCGCCGTGTACACGCCCCGGAGCCTGGACACATCCAGCGCTAGTCCACCACACCAATCGGGATGTCCGCCGCACTTTCCACCAACATAATAATAGAAATAAATCCCGGGTTTGCTTGGCATCCCCGTGTTATCTTCGAAAGTGAAACACTCGTCTTTTGTCAACGTTATTGTCCAGTCATCCCTCGCAGTCACTGTGACGGGTGGGCTGCGCCCTGCGCCGCGTCGAAGTGGCGAGGATGGTGGGACGTACTTAGTGGAGTGATTCGGCGAAGGCAAGAAGGAAGAGAGGGATCTGCAGCGCGGCGGCAGCAGCGCAGCACGGCGGGGCGGGGAGCGGGAAGCAGAGGGGAGGAGTACACTTGTCGGTGCTTCCCCTTCGAATCGCCCCCTCCCCCCTCCTCTCCCCTTCGGCGCGGCTCGGCTCAGCTCGGGTCTCCCCGTCTGAGGCGCGTCTTTTGGCGGGTCCGCGCTGCCGCTGCGCGCGCTTATAGCCTTTCGCTCGAGAGTTTAAGTCTGGCATTTTGTTGGCTTGTTGGCTTTCACGATCTAATTGGCCGGGGTACAATGCGCGTTATTACATTAGGGCCCG
>NW_026267377.1:212335-215116 GCF_000697945.3 Frankliniella occidentalis | reverse complement strand
CCGCTGCCCGCCCCGCCCCGCCACATCACCACTGCTACCACCTCCACCCCGACAGTTCGGTTCGGTCGTCCATGGCCCGTCATAAAGCGGGAAATAGAAATGTGCCCAGCTGGGCGGGGCGGGCCAGAGGGTGGCGCGGGGTCATGGTTGTTTCCTGCTGCGAGTGGCTCTTGTGCGGGGCGGCGGCGGAAGCGAACGCGCCCCGGCGCAGCAGGTGCGGTGCAGCAGGCTCTGCAGGGCCTCCATCCTCCCCCTGCCCCCTCTCCCTTTCTCTTTCTCTCTCTCGCCAGCGGAGAGGTCATAAATCCAGTGTCCGGAGCTGCAACAAGCCCTAACTCGTGGCCCCGCCCCGCCGCGCGCCCCCGGCCCCACCGCAGCCTGACCTTTGTGGCCTCAGCCTCCACCGCGTGGGCGTCCTCGTCCTCACCCTCGCCCTCTCAGCTCCAGGGCCGTCGATGATCGGCCGGCTACAGCCCTCCCCCGAGCAGGCCGCAACCTTGAAACGCTTCCCGGCGTCACTTTTCGCGCCGTCGCCGCCGCACGCAGCAGTAGACCTCCCTGCTCACCCCCTCCTCCCCCGCAGCAGCGCCCATGGTTATTCAACGCAAAGCTTGTCACATGCATATACATCACACTTTCTCGCACGCCCAACTTATGCATACCGGATTAACTTGTAAAACGGCCAACTAAGACCCCCCGTGTTCGCGACCGCCTCCGTGTCCCCCCGGTCCTGGTGATAAGACGAGCTGCTCGCTGACCTTTAGGCCGCGATATTCTTCGCGGCTTGCACAGCCCACAGGCTCGTGAACCCACCCGCCTACAGCGCTCCACCTGTCAGCAGAGCGCAGCCACAGGCACGCACGCACCAGGGGCCTTCATAAACTGTCTCCTCCCCAAAACTGCTCAGCCAACTCGGTAAAATGGCGAGGCCCCCGTCTTGGCCCCCTTGGGGTGGCGCGGGGGCGCAGGCTGGGCGTGGGCGGCAGGGCGGCGGCAGCGACTAGCCCCCGAGGCCCGCGTCGGACCTTGGTGCCCGGTGGGCGCTGCGGCTGACAAGTAGAAGTCTCGGCCGTCACGTCGACGCAACTTGGTCAAGCCGAGCCGAACCCCGGCTGCTCCAAGGGCGCACGGCGCACGGCTCCGCGGGGACATCGCCAAAGCAGTGCTACCCTCTCGTCACGCCCCAGCGGTAGAAATAAGGCACCCGTGCACAGAGCAACCAGTTGGCGCATCTTTAGAACGCCTCTTTTTCATCGTTCGAAACAATCGCAGAAAAAATATGCCATTAGGGGCTTGTTTTTGGTCAAAAGACACACAGCAGTAGTTAATAATAAGTAAATTGGTCCTGTGCCACACGAGAATCAGCTCTTAAGAAAGCAGGCAACACAAGAGGTTAGTGGTTGCTTCCGACCGGCAGCCCTCGGCCACTACCCGGGGCCTGTGCCCTGTGGGTGGGGTGGAGGTTCAGCAGCAGCAGCAGCAGCAGCTACCTCCTTTACCCCTCGGCTTGTTGTGGTGCTGTAAGGGCGCAGCCGGAACTCCCCTCTGTATGGAAATGCCAACAGGTCCCTATCCACGCCCTCGTCCCGCACCCCACCACGTCCCCCTCCCCCCCCTCCCCCTCCTCTTTCCCGCCTCAGACCCCGCAACACATGTCCTTGTCGATGCAAAGGAGGAAAAGGGGGGCAACCCGACCGGGGAAAGCTCAGCCGACTAGATGAAACTCGGGCGCACCTGACTGACGGCATACACTGTTTTCTGCTATTTATTTACCTTGAAGAATTCCTTCGGGCAAGGGTGCTGTTCACCCATGTCGTCGACCCGCTCGCAAGAAACGGTTGTCGGCTGGTACTGAAGGGGTGGAGCAGAGGGGATGAGGTCAAGTCCGAGAAGCCGTATAGGATGCGGCAGGGGGACAGGGGAGGGGAGGGTGGGGCGCACCAGGGCTGATTATTGCATCCTCTTCGGAGGACACAATAGACAGACCACCCCTCCCCTCCCCGTCTCCTCCCCAACCGCTCCAGCCCTCGCCACCCCTCGTCTTGCTAGCCGTGGGTCGTGGTCGGAACTCATGCGTTGCACGCCCCAAGTTCCACGCTGCGGTGGTGGGCCCGGCCCTCCTCGGCCCGGCGGCCTGGCTGCGGGGGCGCAGCAGCCCAGGTCCAGGACGTACCACGCAATGCTGCCGCGCTTTCCTGACATTGTGAGATTTTGAATCGGAGGAGAGGGGGGCGTGAGAGTTGTGTTTTCGTTCGTCCTCCACAGCACTGGAAAATATACCTTTGTAAACTTTCAACACTTTTTACGAGCTAAAATTGTTTGTAATACGAGAATTGTAATTCTAAAGTACGTAATTAACAAGTTGGATTTGTTACTTCACCGTATGTTCATCATTACACTTAATTTTGTCCGTGACCATTGCGACCTTTTATTAACAGTTAGATACTGCACCCCGCCATACCAATAGACATCAGTAAAATTGGACTGTTTTTTTCCTTGCACAATTCAGTTGACGCGACACCCTTCTTGCATATTAATATGGTGTTGTGTTTTTTTCTCTCTTTTCGAGACCATGGCCATGGCCGCGCGATGCCTCATCTGCCTCATCCCACGTCCCCGAGCGGCCAGCAGGGCGGCCAGCAGCGCGGCCAGCGCGGCCAACGCTACACTTCGTCGGGCTGCTGTGCTTGACCTCGCCCACCAGTCAGCAGTCAGCCAGATATCGTATGGGGTGCCGCCGCACGCCTAGCGAATTAAAACGGGACGAAGGGCAGGAAGGGG
>NW_026267377.1:209130-211980 GCF_000697945.3 Frankliniella occidentalis | reverse complement strand
GGCGGCGGCGGCGGCGGCGGCGGCGGCGGCGGCGGCGGCGGCGGCGGCGGCGGCGGCGGCGGCCAGGACGCCTCGCGACCAGGTGCCTGCTGTGCCTGCTGCACCCGCCTCATTAGCGAGGCGTGCCTGACTTCAGCCAGTTCAGTTTCCGTGAGGTGCCCGCCGCCTCTGCCTGCCACTGTTACCGACCGCGGCGTGCGGCGTGTTATCTGCGCCAGAGGAGCAGTGGGGGGAAAGGGGAAAGTGAGAGTCGCGGGCGGATTCGCTCGGAAGCGCGGACGAGAGAAGAAAAGCGGTGGAAACGGTTCCAGCGGAAAGATTTCGACGAGGGAAAGAAAAGAGAAACAGGGGGCTTGGGGGAGAGGGATGGAGGGAGAGAGAGGAGGGGGTGGGGGATCATCGGCGAGCACGCGATGAGACAGAATGTAAACGAAACGACGGAGAGTGGATAGAAAAGGTGTTTGTGTGTGTGCGCGCAAGCGCTCGTGTGTGTGTGTGAGAGAGAGAGTAGGTGTGTGTGTGTGTACGCATACGCAGCGGCTGGCCGGGTGGGCGTTGAAGAGCACGAGCAGGCGAGGAAGAGAGCAGGCCGTCAGAGCCGACGGGAGTGGCGGCGGGGGCGGCGGCGGGGGTGCCGGCGGAGAGCAGGCAGCAGGCCGTCAGCGCGGGCGGGGGCGGTGGGGGCGGCGGGGGCGGCAAGAGGAGAGGCGCGCACCGTTTGATGAGATGAAAGGCGCCGGGAGCGGCAAGCGGCAACCCTTCTCTCCGGCCGCACCCGCTCCGCCCGCCGCTGCTCTATGCCGCCGCTGCATCTCGTTCTCGCGCCCCGCCGCGGCCCGCCCGCCCGGCATGCCCGGCGATGCCCTTTAGTTTCCTTCCCAACGCGCCGCGAGGTGCCGGGGAGCGCGCGCCAGATCCGTAGACAGGATGGAGTGGCGAGAGGTTTCAGCATTGAGCTGGCTGCACACACGCACACACACACACACACACACACACACACACACACACACACACACGCACGCACACACAGACACACACACGCACACACACGTACACACGCACACACACACACACGCACACGCCCGTAGACGCACACAAACGCTGCAAAGTATCCTGCGGGCCGGTGGCGCTCTCTCTGTATTTGCGGTGCTCGTTCCTCCCGAGGCGCAGGGGCACCACCGGAGGGAGGGCCGTGGGGCGCAGCAGCTCGCGCAGCCGGCGGGGGGCACCGGGCCCCCGGAGCCTCACTGCTGCTGTTGCGGGCGGCGAGTTGCTTAGAATAATGCGCTGAGCTTGCTCCGGACACGTCCACCCGTGGGGACCCTCGGGCCCTCGGGCGTGGGGTGGGGAGGGGTGGGACCGAGTAGTGGCGCGCGGGCGGCCGCCAGCGGCGCACCAGGCCCCGTAGCCACTAAATCCTTGAGCTTCTTATTGTCTCTAAGTTTTGGAGGCGTCCAGTAGGCCTGCCTCCCGCCGCCGTTGCCGCTGGACGCGCTAAGCCTGCGGGGAGCCTCGGGAGCCTCTGCCGGGGCCTCCGGGGGCGGGGGATGTGGGTCCCTGGGAGGGGAGTGGGTGTCCGCCGCGGCGTGGCGCCCGTGTCCAGGGCGCCGCCGAGAGCCTGACAGAGAGTGATGGGCGGCCCTAACGTCCTAACGCATGACCTGAGCGTCACAACTTATTGACACGCGGAGCCCCCGGCCCGGCAGGCCCGGCCAGCAACAGGCCGCGGCGGACGCGAGGACAAGGGGAGGTTAAAGTCGGGATCCTTCCAGTCCCCGCCCGACCTCGCCACGCCCCGCCCCGCCACGCCACGCCACGCCCGGTCCCACCGCGCCAGGCAGCAGCGTGCCTGGCGTACAGATTGCCCGCGCATACGTGCGCTCTTCAGCCCTGCTCCCCCCCCCCTTCCTCCCGTCCCCTTCACCTTCCCGTCCTCCCCCTCTCCCTCTTTTGTGGTGATTTCACATTGGACGGTTCGATTATATTTTTGTTGTGTTGGACGCGGGACGGCCCATACCTCTCTGACCGGTGGAATTCCAAGCGTATACTAATATGGCACATCTGCAGTTGAGCGAATGAATTCACACTGTTATAGCACTAGTTGTGCGACAACTAACTTATTCACACTGTTGCTTATGAAGCATGAAGCAAACAGTCCAACGTTGCCAACGTTTGGAAGGGAACGAATTGCTATTCGCCCATCTTCAGGAAGAATGTCGTGGAAATGTACTGGCGCAAGTCTTCGTCGAAGAAACTGTGTGTCAAGCTGAACGAGAATAAGAGCCTATTACCTTCGCCCACCCGGAGGTTTCTTTAGACGCGGGGTTTGCATGGCTCCTGCAGACCGAACGAGGCAGGCGCGGTTTTCAGCCTAGCCGAAAGGCGTACGCGTTTGTAGGTCAAATCGTCTACCTACGAGGCGGCTTCCCTGACTAGGAAGCGATTTCAGCCGACCTCTCTCCAATGAAATTGTGCCTCGAACGAGTAGGCAAACCCGCAACACTCCGGCGCACGCAAGTGGGAAACACCCGCCTGAAGCGAGCGCCACGCAGCGCCGTGCCGTGCCCTCCCCTCGCCTGACAACGGCAGCGCTGGCCCGGATTGGGCAGGGGGAGGACTGGACCGGACCGGGCGGGGCGCGCGGTTGCGCAACCGCGGCCCTGACAAGGTCCTGATTTCACGGCGGGCGCACAGGCGCAGCTGAGGCCGGTCCCAGCCGCCCAAGTGGTACCCCACCCGGGTGGGCACCGGAGGGGACCCCAAGCACCTCAAGTGTTACCCCGACACATTGCGTCACCGTGGACTTGGACAGTGCTCGCGCGTGGCAGGGGGGTGGGGGGCGGAGTGAGG
>NW_026267377.1:202660-209075 GCF_000697945.3 Frankliniella occidentalis | reverse complement strand
GGGCGAGGGGTTCGGTCTCGGCGCCGAGAGGGCCAGTTCGCTGCGGGTGTCACTCGTCACTCGGTGACGAGGCCCGAGGTCGGTGGGTCGCGGGGGGCGGCCAGCTGTAATGAATTGATAAATGAGCAGCAGAGTTCCATCACGGAACTGCCATGGCCAGGAAAAGATAACCTCGGAGTGAGCCGAGCCGTGCCGAGCCGAGCCGAGCCCAGCCCGGAGCGACCTTAACCCTTCCAGAACGTCTCTCTTGGAAGGGTACAGCAGCAGCAGCAGCAGCCTGAGGCGAGGATAGGGTGGCGAGCGTCCTCGTGGAACGTTTATTCTATATATTTTTTGTCACCCTGCCGTCGTCCCTCCGTTCGGCTCCGGAGGGCAGAGTGTTTTGATGCAAGACATGTTCCCCTCACCACCACACAGTCCGGCCGGCTCGCCGGGCTGGGCTGGGCTGGGGCTGGGGGGCCCCGCCAGGGCTTCCATTCAATTACATGGGGCTGCCCGGCCGTCGCCACTTGCTGGGGCGCCCCCTCGGCCCGCCGCCACGGCCCGCCGGGCTGTCGTCGTCACTTGATAACGACACTTGAATATAAAAGCCTATGGTGGTTTCTAGTCTCGTCGAGCAACAGGTCCGCGAGCCGAGCGCCACAGGTACGCCGCCCCCACTCCTCTCCGCCACCCCCTGCTCCACTCGGCTCCACTCTCCGCGCAGCAGTCGCCTTATCCCGCGGAGATGTTGGCAGATCCAATCACTCCAGCGTCCGCGCGCGCGCGCGCACGCAACCCGTCTACTCGAGATCGTCATTACACTGCTCGGGAGGCAGGCCATGCTTTTGTTTCCGCTTGTGAGCTCTACGGAACGGCACGGTTTTTTCCCTTCGACACTCACTTCCTGCTGCTGCTGCTGCTGCTGCTGCTGCTGCTGCTGCTGCTGCTGCTACCCCGACCCCTTTTCCCTCCCTCGCCTCCCCCGAGTTGCCACTTGGAACGGGTGGTATTTTGCATGCATTGACCGGGTTGGGCCGGGCTTGCGCCGAGCGACGCAAAACACTCGCATGCAAATGCAAGGGGGCGGAGGAGAGGAGAAGGGGAGGGGAGGAGGGGCGGCAGCCGGCATATGTATTAGAGATGTTGTCACACATAGCAGCGCGCCAGCGCGCGAGCAACACTACCCCAAGCGTCCATATTTATGTCGGAAAACTATCTGAACTATGTGACCGCAGCCCGTGAGGTCTCCCATGAGCGTACCAAAACCACGCTTGCCTGGGATTTGCTGCATACATGTAAGTATTCAGCAAAGAACGCAAATAACGCATACACATTTGGGTTTCCAGAGTATTGCTAAGCAGGGCACGGTGGCTGCATGTTTTGCATGCATTTGTATGCCTGCGAAGGAATTTCAACGCAATCGACGCAATTGTGAAGGACTAAATTTGCGATTTTAAAAAGAAAATCGGTCGCAATTGGTTCGCAAACAAATTGTTGCAATGCAAAACATTTTCCTTTCGAACAGCACGGGGGGCGCAGAGTCAATGTCCTGGCAGTGTTGCTGCGTTTCTGCATGGTAACACTCCACGCCTGTTGCAGCAGTAGGGCGGGCTGTATGTCCTGCTCAAATACAACTCTCAATCGATGCATTCACAGAGCCCCCCGCCCCCTTTTTTCCCGTTCCGCCTCCCCGCTTCAGCGACACCCGCGGCGCGTCCATCTGTGATACCCACGAGAATCCATTGAATTCATACGCACTTGACGCACAGTCTTAACGCATCTGGCCCGCCTGGCCTCCTTCGGCTCACACGCGCCGTCCCCCCTCCGCGCCTCTCCAGGCCCTGCCTACTTAAGGCTCGGCACCGGGCGGGACCGGGTCAGTCCCCTCGCGGCCCTTCACCATGCTCAGTCTAGGAGAGTGCCTCTACGCTGTACTACTGCAACACTATGTGTAAATATACTTCTAATCACTAAGCATCACGTACTCATTCAAAGAGAACCCTACGCACAAGGATGAAGCCACCTTAGGCTATTATATTGGTGGCAGCGGTGGTCTTTGTTTGTTTACGCAATGCTTAGTATGTACCAGGTAAAAGTGACGTGTTATTGTGGCAAGTGCTGTGTGTGTGTGTGTGTTATAGTGCCAGTGTACGTGCAATACTGATTTTGACATTTTCCGCCCCTGCTGTGTGACGTATTTGTGCCCGTCTGCTAAAGAAAAATGTTTTGTGAGTCACCTATTCAGCTTCCTTCGTTCGCCGGATAATTTCGTACCCTAGAATTTAAATGACTGTTGACCCGTCCGAACTCGACGCCATGATGGACACCGTGGAGCCGTTTTTCGGTTCTGACGAGTCTGATGCTTCCTTCTCTCTCGATGACTTCCTCATGTCTGTCCATTTAGCCGCAAAGTTCATGCATCTGACCGACGCCCAAAAATGTTCATTCATTGCTTTAAAACTGCGCGGCCCGGCCCGTCAGTTCGTAAACGCCTACCCCTCCCTCTGCTCAGGACCGAGTGCAGAACTCGTAGCTGCCCTCAAAGAACGTTTCCGCCCCCGTATAGACAGGTACTCAGCTTGCACGGCATTCCGCGAATGCACCCAGCTTCCTAACGAACGTGTTAGTGCATATTTGGCTCGACTTCGCGACCTGGCGAATCGGTATTTAAATTGCAGACCGGCCCCATCGGAGGCACACCAAGAAGCGATACTAGCTCAAATGGAGGATGAGATTCTCCACATTTTTCTCCGCGGTTTGTCTCCTCAGTATCGCACATTTGTCAGATTGCAACGCCCCACAACGATAAAAGCCGCTCTCTCCGCCGCCCTCGAGGAGGAGCTCGCGCTCGCGGCGCTGTCCGCCGAGCCCGCCTCCCAGGTTCCTATCGCGGCTGTCCAAATCGTGCCAGAAAAGCTACCGGTTTCCCCTGCACCGCAACAGGCTTGCCCACCGTGTTTCGTGGCTCACTCCCAGTCCCTTTGCTCGTGTGTAGGACATGTTGCGCAACATCACCTGGCCCAACCCAAGGTGCGCCGCGGCCCTAACGATCTAGCTCGAGCCGGCCCCTTTCCATTCCGCTCCCGCCGTCGGCGGCCCGGCCCACGTCCAGGGCGTGGCAACCGCATCAGGATTAAAAAGGAGCCGAAGCAATTGGCCCTGCCACCGCCGGTCGCATAGTTAATATCATGAGAGCTAGAACGGCACCCATGCCTGGAGTAAACCTGGTCCTCCTTTCTGTTTTCCCTAACGTTTCCCAGACCTTTCTCTGACTTTTCCCTGACGCCCCTGACCGGTGAGCCCAGATTTTTGATATTGTTTCTGTGTACGAGAAGAAGTGTTAATCAAGCGAAAAAACGGTTGATTTTAGAGCTTGGATTGGAACGTTCTGTAGAAATTTCGGAGGATAAAAACCTCGCAGAAGAACTTGGATGTTTATGTGGAGAAATCGAAGGATAATAACCTCGCGTATGTCAACAGACAAATTGAAGGATTAAGAAAAACAGGCCTGTGTCAAATGGAAAATTCGGAGGATTGCAACCTCGCAGAGAGATTGAAAAGTATGTAAAACGGGTATTTCGGAGGATTGTAACCTCGCAATTGAACTTGGAAAGTACATCGAACTTGGAAAGTAAGACGAGGTATTTCGGAGGTTGGAACCTCGCAGCTACAGAAGCGATTTGAAACAGAGGCTCAGAACCTCGCTGTGAAGGTAAAAGCCTCAGGAAACCTTGCAAATGTGCGTGTCGATTTGAACAGAGGATTGGAACCTCGCTGTGAAAGCAAAAGCCCAAGGACAACATGCAAGGTGCGTGTTATTGTGAAGGTGTTAACATCGCCAAGCGAATGTGCGTGTTACGGGATGCACATGTGCGCATTGTGGTGGAAAAGGGTAAATGAACGTAATAAGAAGAATTTCGTACAACTACATTTTTTAGGTGCACTAAAATATTGACCGTAGTTTTAGAACAATGATTGTCTTTATTTTATTTTATTTTTAGCAGGCCAAGGAACTGCCATTTCAGTACAATGGCGCACGTTAGTTAAACGTTGATTATTTTTAATTTAATTTTTTAGGATTAAGGATTTAACATGTATTAAGATTAGAATTTTTCCCTACAGAGAAGTGCACGTCGTAGTGCAGCCCTTGAAAAATGATTTAATTTTACTTGTATTTTCTAACAACAACTCCACAAACCATCCAGGCCCTTTCCCCAACAGCCGGTGCCCCGCCCTGCTGTTCCCCGCAGGATGCCGCGCACGTGGAGATGCAGCCCGGCAAAGCCGCCCCACTCCCGCGAGTGCATTCCTACTCCCATCCACGCCCAGTGTCAGTAGACGCGTTCAAGGACGCCCGGCCCGCCGGCCCTACGGCCCACCGGCCCTGCAGCCCGCCCGACCAAGCTCCTGACACCCGCCAGCCCGCACGACATGACGTCGTGCATGTATTAAAGTTTTAATTGCCCCGAACGTAGAACGTATGAAATAGAACAATGTGAGGATTTGGGAATCTACAAGTTTCATAAGTGCACTAACATTATATTCTAGTTTTACATTTTATCATTTTGCGCAAATTCCTGTATTTTTGCACTCTTTACAGCAGTTTTCGTACTGTGTTAATATCAACTTCTCTATTTTGCAGTACATTTACACTCCAAGCCCTGAAACTCTGCGCACTTGGCGTAATTGTTCCTTGCATTTCATTGTTTTGATTGTACTCCTTAGCTACCATTTTCATTTATTTGGCATTGAATGAATGGGTGAATGAATGGAATATGCATTTCACAAAACAATTTTTTTAACCCGTAAAACAGCTGAATGCAGTCAACGTTGTCCCTACCTTTGTTTACATTCCACTGTCACACTTTCCCTTGCGGCCGCCTTGTGATCCAGCAACACAAGGTCAACGACGCCACTTTCCCGCTCCATGGGCCCCGTTGCATCACTGGACGCCACAGGGCCTATCCGGTTTGGGCACACTAGCGTCGCAGCGCCACACGTGTCGGCCCTCCTCACGGTCACGGTTTCTACAGCATGATCTCAAAGTCCCTGGCATGAACTCTGCACAACAGCATGGCTTTCTCAGGTCGGTCCTCCCGACCTCCGCTAACGCTTTTTCTTGTTGTAATCTCATTGCATCGGGCATCGCATTATCTTCAGTTCATTTTATCAAAATTTTGTCAGCCCGCCATTTTTATTCATTTGAGCTCAGTACTCTAGGAGTTAGAGGCGACCAACGCCCCGCGTCGTACGGACCCTCCCTGACAAGCAGTGCAGCCCGTTACGAGCGTAAGCCGGAATGCAGTCATGGCCCGACGCTAGGCGACAAATTTTCACAAACCGATTTTTTTCTTCATTTTTCTTTTCAAGCTCAAACTCTTTCATTGTTTAGTGTTTTCAAAAGCAATTCAGTTTACTTTTCAAGCTCAAACTCTTTCATTTTCACAGTACTCAAAAGCAATTCGGTTTTCATTTTTTGTTTCTCCTTGTCAAAATTTTATTTACAATTTTGAGTCAAATAACAATAACAAAAACACTCCATCTTTTCTTTTGGCGAATTTCCCGCCTACACTTATTGAACCGAAAATTCCACAGCCTATCAGTACCTTTTCTCCAACTCTAAATTCCACGTGGATTCAAAAAAAAAAAAAAAAAAAAAAAAAAAAGGACAAGACAGTTGTATAACTAATTTTTATTTTCAAATTTCAGCTGAAGGAACGCGTACCATGTAAAGTTTACTAAACTGCGCCTTGAACATAAGGCTTCGCAACATTTCTGAACTGTTCCGATGTGCCGAGAAAGAAAATCACTCGTAAAATACCCATTTGGTCTACTTAAGCAAAGTACAGAATCGATCACAAATTCAAATCTCGACCTTGAATGTTTATCGGCCTCGTAAATTTTTGTTTTTGTTTTTGTTTGCGCAAGAAAGATTAGAACTTATGCACTTAGCACTTAAGATTTGCAATATTAGCTAAAAATCGATTAAAATGACGTTCATTTGTGAATGACCCTTAATTTTTCATGATTGCAAAAGGTAAAAATGGGTTTGTTTAAATGTTTATGTGTGTTAATGTTTTCGTGTGTTAATGTTTATGTGTTAGAAATGGATTTGTTGAAAAAGTTTGTTTTGTTTGTTCTACTAAAAGATGTCGTGGTACTTAAGATGTAATAGAAGTATGACTTAGAGTCTTAGAGTAAAAAAGCGTTTTTTCTTGTTTTGTGAACTCTTGTTCAAACACGTCCGTCAACGCTAGTATTTGGACACTTCTGAAACTGATGACCTTCGATTTAGTGCCTCTTCCAGGCCAGTCTTTGAGAAGTAAAGTTTGAGATTACTGCCTTCCTCTCTGTTTATCGATTTCTGAAAACGGAAAATCAATTTCATTTTTATTTTTATCTTTCACTTCTACTATTGGTTCATTGCTCGAGA
>NW_026267377.1:201243-201570 GCF_000697945.3 Frankliniella occidentalis | reverse complement strand
TTACTCTACCGTTCTTTAATTTGTTTAGTTAACAACGTTAGATCAAGCAGTTGATTTATTGTAAGAAGCTTTTTACGTTACTTTGTCACCCTTTTATTCCCTTCAATTTGAACATTTTATTACTTTACTCATTGTTTTTCTCTGTGTCGTGTGCACTTTTTTCTTTTGTATTTTTTTTTTCCCTTTTAACTTCCAGCGTCAAGTGCTAATTGTACTTAAATTTTTTTTCAAGAGAAGAGAAGGGGTAATGTGATACCCACGAGAATCCATTGAATTCATACGCACTTGACGCACAGTCTTAACGCATCTGGCCCGCCTGGCCTCCTT
>NW_026267377.1:199677-201000 GCF_000697945.3 Frankliniella occidentalis | reverse complement strand
TAAATACACTTAAAACAGGTCAGCAGTTAAATTGAACCCTACAAAGCTTCATGGCGAACCCTGAAGTTAAACAATTAGAAGTGTTCAACCTTGCTCGTAAACACTTTCTGGCATCCAGATTTTCATTCAAACGCAACGTAGTGTACAGCAGTAGCATGGACACACCAGTTGCTCACTTTATTTTTAGTGAATGTAAACTGGAAATCCAAGTGCATCTATGTTGCTCACCTACAGGTGAGGGAATAACATTTCCTTAAATAACAATTGCTCACCTGCAAGTGAGCGAATAAGAATTCACTCAGATTGAATGACCTCGTGCAGGGGGTTATTATGAAGCGGGTTATTGTTTGCTCTATTGGAACTGAGGAACACACCGCACACATTGCATTAGTTTATTTTGTTTGTATTAAAGCTCTCTCACCCACTGCTGATAGTACACAATTGGATACCCTGCATTCAACACTTACAACATATGGCAAAGTATGACTTAGCCTGGTTGTGCGTGCAAATTGCCAAGCACCATTTAAACAATGTGTGCAGTGTTCCAAAGTGTTTGCATTTCTAGGTTCATGCTGCCTTAGCTAGGTAATAACTTACTTGAGCAATACTGCAGGTCGCACGAGGATGCAGTTATCCATGGCACCGAATTCCTAACCCCAACACAGCTGATATTTTCAAGGCCAGTTGAAACCACTGGCAATCGGAAAATATTGAGATTTGGGCATTGGTTTGGTAATTAAGACACACAGTTCGTTGATACTCAAATCTCTGTATTCACGTAAGTTGAATACGACACAACTATACAGCCCAGAACAGACGCGAATAGATACATGGGTAGATGAAAGGGAATGCCCTTATGCACAGTCTCCGACCTACCAACTTAGGCATATGCACATTCAGATACGTATTGCTATTGCACAGAGTGAGGAGACTGATCCTCCTTTACATGTATGAGAAAATGCTCACCTCAACAGAAAACATATCGGGTTTCGATTTTGAAGCACCAATCTCAGGCGACCATAATCTCGGAAGCACATGCTGACATCAGATCAAAATGTTCCACACGGAAAATTAGTGTGAAGTTCGATGTAAGATTACTCGGCCGTCGCCATGTCTTCTTGCGGTCGTACTGCCTTTGTTTGTTTTGTTGTGCGACACTGACGCGCTGTAGCGTGCAGCAGGGTGAGGCGAGCAGTATGAAACTGCGGCAACAGTGTAAAAATGAAATTTGAAATGTACGAATGTCATTGATAGAGGTCACATAGCTTACAGAGTGAACGCCACGGCCGGTGTGGTTGTGACGTCTGTGGTGTGCCCCCCCCC
>NW_026267377.1:196897-198523 GCF_000697945.3 Frankliniella occidentalis | reverse complement strand
CTCGCTCTCTCTCTCTCTCTCTCTCTCTCTCTCTCTCGCTCGCTCTCTCTCCCACCCCGTGCCCTTCCAGCCCCTTGAGAGTCGAATCTAGTCGAATCGAATATCGCACCCAATCAGGCAGAGGCCCCACCTCCACCACCGCCCCGGGTATGCCGGGCCGGCACCTGGGACTCGCATCATCGTCCTGGCGGCCCCTCAGCCCGGCCGACCCGGCTGCCACGTGGGGCAAGCGGGCGGCAGGCGAGCAGGCGGCACGCCCGCCGAGCCCGGCCGTGGACCTGGTTGCCTACTCGCCGACTGACGGGCGGCAGGTCGACAACGTGCGCAGCGATCTTCAAACATCCTCCGGTTTATTGTAAGTGACGAGTTGTTGGAAGGGCCGGTCACGACGATGGAGTTTACACGTGCGGGTCGTGTCGTTAGGGGAGGGGGAGTGTTGAGCGGGGTCGCAGGGCAGCCGCCGGACCTGCTTCATCAGGAGGGTTGCCGAGTTGTTCTCTAACTTCATCTCTCCAACTCTCTCCCTCTCTCTCTCTCTCTCTCTCTCTCTCACTCTCTCTCTCTCCCTGTGTCTCTATCTTCCCCTGGCCCTCTATCTAGCTTACTCGCTATCTCCGCTCGCTGCGGTGTCGAGGCCCAATAGCACGACAAACTATACCGACGTGGCGGTCGACTCACCGACTCACCGTTACCCTAAACCTCTATCATGGCCAGCGATCTTGTCTTCTGCTCGCTGCAGACTTCGCCCCCCCCCCCCCTCTCTCCCTTCATCTCTCGCTTGCTCTCTCTCTCATATTCGGAAGGCGTCATTCATTCCCTTCTTTACCTGCTGAGAGACGAGAGAATGGCTGAACTGAGAACAGCCGCGAGTCTGCCGTGCAGCGGCCGGGCGGGGCGGGCCACGGCCCTCAAAATCAGGCGGGATTGAGGAGTTTGTTCCGCGGAACAACGAAAACAACCAAAACGGAAATCAAAGCGGTGGTCCGCGGGACGGTCGGGGAGGAGGGGAGCGGACGGCTTATGGATGAAGCGGAGAGGAGCCACGTCAAACATCTCTCTGCGAAGAAAAATGGACGGACATGCTATTATTTCTTGAGCTTCCTCCCGCATTCGGTTGGAGCGCGGGCTAGGCTAGGCCGATCGCTCCGGCGGCAGTCGGGCCCGTTACGACTAATGACGCTGGCTGAGGCGTCACCGCGCCGGCACGGCACACCGCCACTCGAAACATTGTGCTCTTGACATGAGAACCGCTCAAGAGTTGTGCTCTACCAAGTAATAAAAGAGCGATTCTCAAATCAAGATCAAATAAAACGGTGTCTCGAACAGAAAAATTCAACCTATCTGTGTCTGAGACAAGGCGGGTGTCCCGGTCGCCGATTAGCCAGTTTCCTCCACGTCGCCGGATTGAAACCTGTCTTTTTTTTGGCCTCTCTTCGCATCTGACAAAAGAGCGAAAAAAGGTCGATTTCAGTCCGGCCACGTGGAGGACACTGGCACTTCTCGGGCCGAGACAGGGCCGAAATTTTGCCGAATGATCGCCAATATACGGAGAGTCGAACCCACAGCCAACTGCTACCCGAGTGTATCCCCGAGTACCAGTTGTCTGTTTCTCGAGGTTGGGGGGGG
>NW_026267377.1:195341-196847 GCF_000697945.3 Frankliniella occidentalis | reverse complement strand
CTTGCCCAGACACGCCCTGCTACACCCACGTTTGACCGGAAACGTGATTATGGTCCTATCTCTTCCCTCTGCTCAATTTGACGAGGCGCGGCCGGAAGGAGAGCCAATGTAGGGACCTCATCGCGAGAGACCGGAAGTGGATCGCTGTCACGCGCTCGGCCCCAGCCTCACGTGCACCTTGCAAGGGGGGGGGGGGGGGAGAGAGAGAGAGAGAGAGAGAGAGAGAGAGAGAGAGAGGGTTCTGAGCAGGAGAGTGCGAACGAGCGGGGGGAATTAGACAGAGGGATTATGATGTGCGGCTGGGATCACGAACGGACTAGGAGGGCGAACGTGGGGGGAGGAAAACTGGATGGAGGAGAGCGGGGGGTGGGGGTCGGGGAGGGGCGAAAGGAGGGTGAGTGGAGTGGTCAAAGAGAGGGCGGAGTGCTGATCGTAAAAGCTGACTGAGTGCGATACGCGGTAACATTGTACTGGCCGCCCCGCGGGGCCGCAGGGCAGGGTAAAGGGCCCGGCACAGGGCGCACGGCCTAGGGGCTGGAGCCGAAGGGCGCAGGGCGGGGGTGGGGGCGGGGGCGTGGAAGGTTGAGCACGCGTGAGCGTTTCACGTGAGATGGCGCTCACGTGAGCAATGTGCGGCGCCATATACACTAAATCCTTATGCATTCTGTTGTGCATAGGACTTGCAGGATTTCATGCAGCCATAGCTATGCACAGTTTTTCATGCATAACTATGCAAAACTAAGGCCACTATGCACAAATTTGTGCATAGTAATGCTGAAGTTTTACATAGTTATGCATGATATTTGGTGCATAACTATGGCTGCTTACAGCTGTGCATGTTATGCACAACAAAGTACATAAGGGTTTAGTTTGATATAAGAAGCAAACTGACTTCAAATTGCAAATATTTTCGAAAGAAGTACATCCTTCTTTCTCCGTACTTTCTCCTCCCTAAACATGTGTGGGTTTGTTCATTTTCGCGTCATTTTGCCTCCTAGGTGAACGCTCATCTCACGTGAATCCACGTGAAACGCTCACGCGTGCGCGTGCTTAGCTTTAAACCCCAGGGGGTGGAGGGTACAGGCCGCGCCCACTACCTGTGATCAGCGCTTGGGCCAAGAGCCGGAGGTCCCAGCTAGTACAGCACTATTTATTGCTGTTAAGAATACTTTGATCTGTAGTTGCGTTCTTAACAGCAATAAATTTGGTGCGGGCAAGCTGTACTAGCTGGGACCTCAAGTCAAGTCAAAGCATTTGTTTGCTTAGCGTTAGACGAGTAATGACACTTTTTGCATGCTTAGTGATGGTGTCTCCCATCGATCGCTGCTCATGATCATGTGCGCACGGCTTCACTTTCGATCATGCGCGTCCTACAGCAGGTCGATCACATTCCGTTTTAGACAGGGTTTCGGCGCCTCGTCTAGACGGTCTAGACGGCGTTCCGTTCCGCAGTTCCCACTGTTGCCGCAGTTCTTGCCGGTCCACTTGCGCTACAACTATCAGAGT
>NW_026267377.1:191421-194167 GCF_000697945.3 Frankliniella occidentalis | reverse complement strand
CGCTCCCCTGACATCCCCACCCTCGCTGTCTTTACACCCTTCGCCCCCTTTACACAACTACCCTCGACCACCCTCGACCGACATCCAGAGGCAGGCAGGAATACATTTGCTGCTTCGCTATGAATGGCGAAGAGGACTGATAAAAACACTCAGTGCCGTTGCCGTTCAATGGAATGCGGGGGTTATGAACAGTTATCAGCATTGTTAGGGAGTTAGATAGGCAGCTAGATATTCCAGATATAATTCAAGAGGTGGTGTTAAACCAATCCGCCCTCACGTAGAATTGTGTTACAGAGTATAAACAACAACAGTGTGCGGGGTGCAGGAACTTGGTATGATCTCCAACATACACAGTAAGGGGTTCTTTTGACATAAAAATAATTCGCAATAATGACGCAACCATGATGTGCCGACTCCGTCCGCGACGGTGCAGCTGGTGCTTTGTCATCTTTGTCATTATTTCCAAAGCTTTCCATTTCAAACTTTGTAAAACCAGTCTTAGCGATATTTCGCATCAGAGAATTCGTAGTTTCTGTGGGTCCGTGCGTGCGCCATCCGCAGCCGGGTTGTACCGATGATGGTCGAACACCATGGTGATTGTTATGGTGGTGAGCGTGGTGAGGCCTGCAGTGCAGCCGGGCGCCCCTTTACGGGCCGTACACCATAAAGCAGCTTTGCCATGACAACGGCCGCGCCTATCTGCTGCTCGGGGCACCCCGCCGCGCCACGCCCCGCCGCGCCACGCCCCGCCACGCCTCCGAACGAGCCGTGTTCCCGGTAGATCCTACCCGCGGGTTCGAATCCCCGTGAGACCGCTGCGCTGCAGGGGTGAGGCCCGTGTGGGCTGCAGGAGCACGGGGAGCAGCAGTGTGGGTCAGGACGGGGGGAGAACCTCATTAGTTACCGTTTGTCCAGAACGGATCTAGAAGAAGAAAGGAACAAGTTGCTTCACGCGAACTTTGCGGCACCGACCCATATAAACACATGGGCCGTCGGCACATGCTCGTGAAGCAACTTCCTCCTTTCCTCTTCATGACCCGTTCTGGACAAACGGTTAATGCATGGTGGATCGCCCTGCGCGCGGGCGTCCCTCGCCTCGGCCGAACCCCCCGCGAGTCCGGTATAGTCGTGCTCGACGCGGGTGCTTGGCTTGGCAGACGCTCGGTTATGAGATTTAATAACTGGAAGGCTGGAGGAGTGTCTTTACCCCCCTCCCCTCCCCAACTACCAACACCCCTCCGCTCCTGACGCCGTCGTCAGCGTGTCGTCCCAGCTATAAAAGCGCCCCCGCACCACCACCCCATCGCGCTGATCCCCACCCCCAACCACCTCCCCCAGGAGGCACCGTGCAGGAATGTGAAATCACTGCGAGGACACTGGTAAAACAAGTGTTTCATTTCGCACGGCAATTGACGTTTAAGTTCAGGTGTGCATTTTCTAGACACTTTGTGGTGTCTAACTATGTTATACGTCAGTTGGTGTTTAAACTTTCGACACTTCCGAAACGTATAGCAGCTGCACACCGTATGGTTCCCTATTGACAGCATGGAACTGAGTGTGTCCAATGTGCAGAATTTAAACGTTTACAAAACGTCTAAAATTTGCACTCCACGCAAGTGTGCAGCTTGAGTTACACCATGTAATGTGCAAAATCACAACTTGCACACGTTGGTGTCCAAATATTACACACTTCTTTTACCAGTGGAGCGACGAGCACGAGGAAGCACGATGAAGCGATTTCTTCGAAGAGAACACGATAGCCTACCTGAACTCCAAGGAATAACGCCTCGGAGAACGCCCGCGTCGCCGGCGACATGCGACACTCGCCTCCGCCACCAAACCACATCCCTGCCCCGGCCCGGCCACGCTGCAGCTCGTACTCTACAGGTGCGCTGGCGTAAGCTGCATCAGCTCTCTCGTGACGACGCCACGTGCACGGAAAAAGGAATTAGTCCTCATGACTAAGAAATTAGCTAATTCTGGGATAGCTAATATCAAATTTGCTGTAGCAGCCAATAGTTGGTTGCCCCAGACAAGAGTTAGTTGCCACAGCGAAGCTGTCGCAGTAGGAGTCAATCGGTTCGTTCTGATAACTAATTGGGTGCTTTGCTGTCAGAACGAACTGTTAGCATGCCACAGGAAATTTCTTGTTTCCCCCAAAATTACCTAACTTACACACTAAATACGCCGGTGTGAACAAATTTGTTCATAGGCTACTGGCGTATTAAAAAATGCATAAGCAGAGCACGTACACAGAACTCAGTAAGCTATTTTTTGTCTTTTGCCAACCAGAGGCACTTCTCAATAAAACGTTGATGTTCGTCGCGTACCGTTGACTTCGGTTGTCATTTTTAAGCTTGGCAAGTGACTGCTCATCGCGATGGAAATAAGTATATCCAAATGACACTTTCGGGTATACTTTTGTGAAAAGTATACTTTAGGTATACTTAAAATATAGCAGATTGGAACCGCAACACTTTGGTGGCACTTTAGGCAAACTTGTTTCATACTATTTGTATACTTTGTTTACACTTTTAAGACACTTTGGCCTGTCACTTTTTTAGCTCTTTTTTCCGTGTGGGCGCTTGTTCCCTTAGACACTTTGTGACGATCTCTCCGAGCACCAACACAACTTTCAATTCGGACTTTTTTGCGTTGAGCGCGATACGGAGGATGTACACTGTTAGTCCGGTGGTAGGATAAATCCGAGGAGTGGGTCGGATTTTCATGTGGGTTGGGATTTTTC
>NW_026267377.1:179242-180871 GCF_000697945.3 Frankliniella occidentalis | reverse complement strand
GTATTAACTTATGTCAGATGTTCCAGAAGACGCGCAATGTTAATTAGGTGTAACTGGAAGCTAGCAACATGATCAACATCAGAATAGCGATGATTCCCATGTAATTGAAAATTAGTCGGAAGTCTGGCAACAGTGGAAACTGTGGAACGGAACGCTGTCTAGACCGTCTAGACGGGGTTCGGGCGCCAGCGCTCGACGTGAATGTGATCGACCTGCAGACGTCTGCTTGCTCCACCGCCGTCTAATAATGCCTGCAGTCTAACATCGCCTGCCGTTCGATTATTCAGTCTGCTTGCTTAGCAGGGGAGGCCGGGGCCGGGCGAGCAGATCGGCGAGCGGGGTTTGAGCGGCCCGGCGCGGCCTCCGTTGCGGCGATAAACCCGTCAGGGCGGCAATGGCGCTGAGCGGAGCAGAGTGGCGGAATTGAAGGGGATTGCCGTGTTTATCGCGGCCGTAACTGCTGAGGTATTGTCAATGAATTAGCACAACGTGAGGTCCACTGACGACCTCCAGGTCGGTCCAGCTCGGGCGGGGCGCGGGGTGCACGGCGCGGGCTGTGGGGCGCAAGGGTTGGGGGGCGCGGGGCGCGGCGCCGGTGTGTGCGGGCCGAGCGGGCGCGGCACGTGCAATTCCAGGGATGGGATGCGAGAGGATGACTGCAATCAGGTGAGAGTGGGCCTGCCCGCGCAGGCTGCCCGCCCAGGCCGGGCCGGCGCAGCACAGAGTGTCCCGCCGTAATCCTCTTGCCCGTTGCGCGGGGGGGATACGTTTGGGAAAGCGATCCCACCGGATCCCACGCTGGCGTTCGCGAGCGGGGCCGGAGAGAGAGAGAGAGAGAGAGAGAGCCAGGCCGCGGGCGCGGGGGCGAGCTCTTGGCCCCGCCTGATGATCAGACTTGTTGAAGTAGCGAGAGAGTCGGCATTTGTGTCCCGGCGAAGGGGGCGGGGGCTGGAGGCCAGGCCAGGCAGGGCCAGCCGAGAGGAGGGGACCATTGTCGAACGGGCCAGGTAGATATCGAATGTCATTTCATTGAAAGACCCCGGCCCCTTCGCTTCTCCTCGTTGCTTTTTCCCTCCCTTGCCCGGCCCCTCTCCCATCCCACTTCTCCTCCGTAAACACAATCTGGAAGCCATAAAAATGGCTGAGGAGTGATTGTTGTAGGTGAGCCGAGCAAGCAGCCAGCCAGAGCCGCCAGCTACTCGCGGGGAAATTGTGTATTACCGTTACTCCGCTGCCCGCCTCTTCCCTTCTGGCGGCCGCGGCAGCCGGTTATCCACCAGCACGACGCGACGCGCGCAAAGGAAGGAAAAGTGGGTCCCGCCCGGATACTAATGGTTGGTGGTGGAGAAGGAGGAGGGTAGTTATACGCACAATAGATGAATAAGACGGACTGACGGACTAGGACACTTTCGGTCGAGGTAGTGTTGTTATTGGAAGCACGGTCATATCCAGTGTAAAAAAAATATTAAAAAAAAACATTTTAGCAACATTTTTTGCGACAATAAATTGGGTCATTTCTTGCCAGCCCAACAAATCCTCCAACAAGGTTATTTTTAAACTTTTCAACATTTTCAAAAATTTCGTTTGGTCTGATCTGAAAGAGGATTTTTGTTTTAGAGGGAGGGGGGG
>NW_026267377.1:177631-179192 GCF_000697945.3 Frankliniella occidentalis | reverse complement strand
ACTCAGGCAGACAGCTTCAGCCAGGGGTGGAACGGGACGGGGTAGCGTGGGGTGGCGTGGGGTGGCGTGGGGTGGCGTGGGGTGGCGTGGGGTGGCGTGGCGTGGCTAGAAGCAACAGAAACTTGAGAAAACACGAATATCAGCGTACGCGGTGGAGGCGGCGGCCTGCGGCGGCAACTGCAGTGCTCCAGGGGTGCGGGCTGACGCGGACTGACGCGGGCCGAGGTGCGATGGGGCGAGGCGGGGAGGAGGGATACGAAGCAGACTTGTATCTCTGCATGATGAATTAACGCCAGCCCATGGCTATCCCCTGCCTCTCCGCCCCGCCGCCGCCACAATACAAGTGGCCCTCATTAATGATGCTAATGGAGATGCCATGCGGCCCGAGTGTTTCCAAGGTTCTCGAGCCCCAATCGCGCGCCGCCGCGCCGCGCCTCCGTGACCCCGCGTCCCGCGCACCACGCCTTTGGGGCCCGGCGGCGGCCCGCGTCCCAGAACTGCCTGCGTATGAACTACTTTTCCTCTTATTAAAGCGAGAGTTGACGAGGAGGCCTCGTGACTGGCGTATTTTCCTGGGAAAAACAGAAGCGTGTTTGTATATAGGTTCCAGTGTTTGCACCGGGTTGCGCTGTCTCCTCTCAAGTGATTTTTGGGAATAACCTTTGCATTTATCAGTGAGTCAGAAAGGTATATACACAATAAGTAACAAATTAGGCCGGTAATCTCGCTGCCTAGAAAGTTCTCATTTTTCGACCAACCCCTTTTCTTCTTTACCGCACTTTAACTCCTTAACACGTGATCACTGACCACAGGCGTGGTCACAATAACACGTGTTTGCGCCCCCCCCCCTCCCCCCTGGGACTCAACGTGTTAAAAAGGGGTTGCTGGAAGACTTTGCCGAAGCGTATTTCGTTGTCAGTCAGGAAGAGCGAATGCGACTCGTATGATACCACGGTTTTGAGTAAGTCTCTACCTTTAGCTCGTCTCCTTCTAGTTGCACGAGCAGACTGGCGACAGACACCAGATCGATTGCATCGGCCCAATATATTGCTTTTATCAGAGCGCAAGGAAGGGCAGCCCGCAAAATGGAAGTCAACAACAATAGGCTTGCGAGGGAAGACCTCCGGGGCCGTGTCGGTGGCCGAAAAGGGAAAGCGAATGCAATTCATGTAATAGCGCCTGTTGTTGTTTGGCGAACAACGCTCCGATACTTATTGTTTCAACACTTGTGGAGATCGGCCGGCCGGGCGCGGGGCGGGCGGGTGAGGACCGTAAAGGACCCACCCAGCCTGTGCTGGCCTCCGGGCCGCCGGACCCAGACCGAAGCGGTGTGGCGGCGCGCCGCGGCAGGACGGAGGAATGGAAACAATTTGTTTCTGAAGCGAGAGAAGGGGCGGGGATGGGGCGGGCGGGGCACAGTGCGGCAGCGAGAGGGGGCAGGGGGTAAACAACTTATTTGCGTTTCGGAAAGTCACCCCCCGGTGCGCAACGCGTAATGAGCCGCCTGTTACTCAGCGCTGTCTCTCTCTCTCTCTCTCTCTCTCTCTCTCTCTCTCTCTCT
>NW_026267377.1:175886-177400 GCF_000697945.3 Frankliniella occidentalis | reverse complement strand
TACGGTGTGCTCGGCAAGTGTACGGGCCACAGCACAGAATTATCCCTCCCCATTGCATGTGAATATCGGGCGACAACGTCGGTTAATGTCCATGCCCACAACGTCGGAAATAAACCGTGCGATATTCTCGGAAAATTGTTCACAGTGTGTTCGGCGAGTGTACGGGCCCCAGCACGGAATTACCCTTCCCCACTGCATGGGAATATCCGGGCGAGGGGAGGGGAGTGTGTCGAGGGGAGGGGAGGGGTGCGAGGCGCGGCGACCCAAGCAGGAAATTCCATGCCCGGCTGCCTGATGTGTGCCTCTTTCCTGGGCTTCCTTTACACTTAGTGCTAGAAAGTTGTGGTGTGAACCCTGCCTCAGTTTCTCCGTCGTTCTATCTCTCGAAAACATCCCTGGCGAAAACGGTAACTCTGGTTTCATGAGCCCTCCAGCACGTGCGAGCGACGCCTTCGGCGACCCGAAGCGACTTCGGGCGACCCGAACGAGTAGGCTGCAAACCCCTCGGTGCGTATAAGCATGGAGAGTAAAGGTATGGAGGAGCTTCTGCGGCCGCCGGGCCGGGGAAAAATGGCCACGAAACGCGTCCGGACGAGCCGAGCCGCCACAGCCCGCCGCCAGAGCTAGCCAGAGCGCGCCACCTCCGCTAAGGGGATGGATCGCGGCCGGGACTGCAGCGGTGCAATGGGCGGACGGGGGCGCTCGTCACGTTATCTGGCTCCAGCCCTTAAACCGTTCAGATTTTGACTTTTTGTGTCCAAGGGGGTGCTGTAGGCTATGGTCCAAGCTTTCCGGCGCTGCAATTATTTTTCCTGTGAGACCCATACAACCCGGACTGGAGAGCCGACAAGACCGGCGAAATCGTCTGGGCAAGCCGCGCCGAGGCGCGCCGACACCTAGAACGGGTTCCAGGCCTTGAACCGTTCAAATTTGGACAAAATGCGTCGGTAGTGTGTTTGAAGCCCTTAGGTCTAGCTTTCAGGGGCTGTTGTTATTTTAATTGTGCGAGCAATACCGCCCGAGCGGGAGAGCCAGACACATCGTATAGCTGGCAATGGTACCTGACATATGGGTAGCACCGTGGGGTACTAGGGCTCTCACTTTTACCCGCGCACCCGGGTTACCCACTGCGGGTCTACGCGGGTACCCGGGTTACCCGCTCCGGGTCTACGCGGGTACCCGGGTTACCCGTTCACCCGGTTCCTACCCGGGTCACCCGGGTACCCACGGGTCACGAGTTTGCGAGCCCTATCGGGTACCTCTGATGACACCTGCCCTGTTCGAATTTGAACGGTGGGCCCCACCCCACGGTACCCAATATCAGGTACCATTGCCAGCTATACGATGTGTCTGGCTCTCCCGCTCGGGCGGTATTGCTCGCACAATTAAAATAACAACAGCCCCTGAAAGCTAGACCTGAGGGCTTCAAACACACTACCGACGCATTTTGTCCAAATTTGAACGGTTCAAGGCCTGGAACCCGTTCTAGGTGTCGGCGCGCCTCGGCGCGGCTT
>NW_026267377.1:165127-168621 GCF_000697945.3 Frankliniella occidentalis | reverse complement strand
TGGGCACTACAGGCACTGGCGCTTCAAAACGAGCTTGAGAGAAACCCCCGAGGGGACGATTAGCGAAACTTTCCTGTTCGCCGTGCGTCGTCGCGCCGTCGTGCACTACGCCGTCGTGAATCCTCGCCGCCCCGGAGAGCGACTGGCGCTGCAGCATGCTCCTCCCAGACTGTGTCCGCGGCCCCCGCACGACAGCCCTCACGAGAAAGAGTGAGTACACCCAGAAAAGTCCGATTTCGGACCAAGCCAAATGTTCTTGACCTTGACCTGTATTTAAATATTGTGCTTCTAAGATGATTTTCATTCATCGAAAATGTCACTGGAGTAGATTTCAATCAAGTAGTTCGATTTTGGAAGGTGTGCAACATTTAAGTATGGAGGTTCAATTCAAGAACATTTTGCTTGATCCAAAACCGCGCTTCCCTGCGTGCAGAACAATGCCGCCGTCTCTTTTCAGGTCGGTATTTCCCAAACTTTCGTCGAGCGTTCGGCGCGGCGCAGGCGGCCGCACTCGAGGAAGCGAGGTGAACCATAACGTTCGGGCCGACTGCAGAACACAGCCCACACACACGCACTCATTGTCACAGAAGCGGGAAAACAAAGCGAGCAGGAGAGTTGTGCGCGCGCGCTGCATGAGTCGGGCGGCCGATCTACTTCTGCTCCGCGACGCTGCGGGGGCCCCATCTCCACTGCTCATGCCCCGCGCCAGCAGCGCCGGATAATGCAAACTTTCAATGCAGCTCTTCTGAAAAAGTAAATGCTCTACTCCCAGTGGGTGGGGGTGGGGCTCAGGTGCGCGCCTCGCTGCCGCCGTGGCCTCTTGATATGCAGCCGCGGTCACGCGAATGAGCGACGCGCACGACTCTTTCCGCTTTGTTTCGCTTGTAAATTGTACATTGTACACCGGCGGCTCGGAGACGCGGCGCTTTGCACGTTACTGCGTTGCAATGCAAAGAGACGTGACAACGACCGACACTCCTCAACGACGGCTCGTGAAACGGAAGGCGGTGATTTAAACAAAAAAGACAACCTTTAGGATTTGGCTGCTTGCTAAGCATTGCGGAAGATTTTTGCAAAGATCGCAATTACTACGAAATCAGGGTCCAATCGTTTGCAAAGGTTTCTACCGCACTGTTATCTTCGAGGGGGAAATCACTTATAAGTGAAGTATACTTGGGAATAGCTTTCGCCATTCGGCCTATTTCGTATGGTATTTCTCCTGTCCTTACGGTTATTTCGTGGCTATTTCAGATTATTTCGGGGCGTTTGGCCACTATTTCACCATCTATTTCGCGTCCATTTCGTGTTTATTTCGCCTAGAGATGGGCGAACAGGCCAGTTCGAATTTGAACGAACTCGAACAAATTTGGTCCAAAAATCTTCGAACGAACACGAACACGAACAAGCATTTTTTTCTTCGAACGAACCGAACCGAACAATGTAATGTTCAAATTCGATCCGAACACGAACAATTATTCCCATTTTTTCTTGCTTACGCGTTATAAAAGCTATCCATTCTGGTTTCCAATAGTTTCATTAACGTGTGTACTTGTAGTTATTTATTAAACTGCCACTGCCCCCTCAATTATACCCATTTCTGAGGTGAATTTCTGACACATATTTCAATTTTGTTCGCCTTCGAACTTCTGTTCGAGTAGTGTCCGAACATTTCGAATTCGAACACCTCATGTTCGTGTTCGAGCGATCACGAACAGCTCGATGTTCGTTCGAGTTCGATCGAATGCGAACATGTTCGCCCATCTCTAATTTCGCCTTTTTGCGCGCAGGCGTGCGACCTAGTTCCAAAGTGATTTTCCCTCTCGGTTATCTTCTGCATGCTTCCTTGATACCCATCGCGCCTCGAGAATAAGTCAGCTTGCGTCGCAAGACGCTTGAGTCTTGACTCTGAATTTGGCTAATAGTAGACATAATAATCCTTCTCTGTGTGCCATGAGTCTGGCTGTCTACCCCGTTCACTTCGTCGCGCGTCTTTGCCACTACTTGTGTTTGGCCACAGCGCCGCACGGCTCAAGCGAGTGAACAAGCATCCGCATGGGGCTGGAATGCTTTGCTTTTACCTTTGCGCACCTTTTAAAGGTTCAACTTAGGGATCATCCAGACAGCACGGCCGTCATTCTCCGTGCGAATAACCTGCCAAGTTCAGCTGATGCAAGCACTCTTAGCGCCTGCTAGGTAGGCAACATCTCGCCTGCCGTGCATGCGTGTACTGCGGGTCGGCCTACCCCCAGTCTCGCAGGCGCCGAGCTCCCGCAATTATTTGCCCAAGGAATCCGAGAAAAACGGATGTACTTTCTGGATGATCTCTTGACATCTTTTTATTTCTAGTGCATCACTATATGGAGCGATGTTCAACGATCGGCAGTTAAATAAATCCTGTCACTTTTACCTCTAGACAGACACATTACTCCGTCGAATCCAGTGGTGTGAGAAGACCGCAAGAGAATTGAGCTGTCCTATTGCATATATACTTGATTGAAGAGCTCATTTTACTGGGTGAAAATATTTCCAACACTTTTAAATGTTCTTCTAAACTTCGGAATTCCAGTCCACTACTCAATCAATAATATTCCGGTAGCTATCATTATAAGAGTTCCCTCTCACTTAAGAAAAGGTGTGCAGCGACAGGTTAACAACGTGAGAGCCGAGCTGCAAAACCCTGGCAGCGAGTGACCCATCCCAGTAGGACAAGGGCGTGACATCACGGAAATGATATTGCATACACTGTTAGATTCCTACAAAGCAACGCTTTGCGGAACTGCGAAGTATTCCGATCCTTCGTAACTACGAAGCATTTACTTTGCAATTACAAAGTGATGCCTTGCAATTGCAAAGCTATGCTTTCCAGCGTGTTTCATTGCTTCGTAGTTACAAAGGATCGAAATACTCAACAGTTCTGCAAATCATTGCTTTGCAGGAATTTAAAAGTGTAGGCCAGGCTCTCCCTTCACAGAGTTTCACACGTTAATTCCCACGTGGCCACACGTATAGCCTCACAGTAGCTCGTGAAAGGCGACCCCCCTGGGACTCAACATGTTAATAAGAATATAAAGTAAGTGCGAACAACAACAACGGCCTCGCAGCAAAAGACAACATTCTCCATACCACTCACCTCTTCTGCGGCGGCAGGCGGGGACGTGAGGTGGTCCGTCGGGTCAGGCTCGGCGAGGGCCGCGCTGCTCGGCGGCACGAGGGGTCGGGGCGCGCGTGCCGTGCCGCGTGTCTGTCGCGGGGCGCCTGTCGCGGCGGGCCGGCCGGGCCGTGTCGCTGTGCTGCTGCTGGCGTGCCCGTCCACTGCCCTCCTACCCGTGTCGGGGGTGTGCACACAGGCAAAGGGGCTCGCAACAAACTGGCGCTACGCTCCGCCGGCAGCGCCTCGACCAGCAGCACCAGCGCGGCAGCAGCGCCGGCGTAGCGGCGTAGCGCCAGAGCGACGGGCCCCGCAGCCGAACAGCGTCGGAAAATGCCGAAGGCCG
>NW_026267377.1:164078-165077 GCF_000697945.3 Frankliniella occidentalis | reverse complement strand
TATTTCGGTGTATTTCACGTGAAATACCTGTGAAATACCTCATTTGGTGTACACGGTATTTCAGAAGTGAAAACCCCCTCGGCGGGGGGTCGCTGTCCTGCAGTACCCCCCCCCCCTTCCAAACTCTCGTCCCTCCTGCTGCAGCCAGTCATGAATAAATCCGATAGTGACTACTTGATACCCGGAAGCAGATCAGGATGAGGGCAGGCTGAGGGCTCTACTCGGCTCAGCCCCGCGCAGCCCTCGTCAGCCTCCGTCTCGCCATCTCTCACTGTCTCTTGCTCGGTACGCGAGAGGGTCTACCTCTGCTTTCCTTTCCCTACGGCACGAGTATAGACCAGGCCATAGTATTTGTCAAGCCGTGACGAATCAAAGACGTGTGGTCAATAACGTTTTACGCGGTTTTGCGGTTTGGAGTGCAGCCACGATTGATTTCACACACGCTGTACCCAGAGAGATGGATTTTGAGCTCAACACGGTAAAGAAAAGTTTCTTTTATATCAATAAGACCCGCGGTCTTGGCATCCAAGACCAGGTCTTGAAATACAAGAACCTTTTTTTTTGCCTTAAAGTGCGAAATGCACTCAATCAAAAAGATCGAAATACAATCATTTTGCACTTGATTTGAGACTTATTTCACCTGCAGAATCGCTTGATTCAAGTACCAAGTGAAATACTCCTTATCACAAGGAAGCACGTGTTAGCGGGCCGCACGCCGGCTGAAACTAGTAAAGGAGCGGATCGACCAAAAGCCTGCCGCCGAAATAAAACGCATAGCCGGCAGGCCGAGCGAGCAGGTTTGCCACCGAACGTAGTTGACTCGCCGGCACGGGTTTGGGCGGGTTTGGGGTGGTTTGGGAGGAGGAGAGAGGGGAGTGCTTTCGGATGCATTGGTTGCAAGAGGGCGGCGCCCATACCCGTCCCGCACCGCCCTACAACGCCCCGCCACGACGCCCCGCCCCGCCACGCCTCGCCCCGACACGCCCCGCCCCGCCACGC
>NW_026267377.1:148819-156813 GCF_000697945.3 Frankliniella occidentalis | reverse complement strand
CCCCCCAACCCCCCTCGCGTCGCTCATCTCAGATTATTGTTATCCCCCGCCCGAGGGCTCGTCTATACGGCCCACGACTCCATTCCGACTCACCGCAGGGCCAAGCCACCTGGAGTGAGCCACGCTCAGCCCGTCCCATGGTAGCCTACTCTACTGCAATACGGCACCTTGCGTGCCATAAACTTAATCCATTAATTTAAAAAAAAAACTCTTAAATGTGACGGTGGCGCCTTCTCCACTGTCGAAACAGGGCTCGGTCGGCGTGGCAAGACGTGAGCGTCATAGCCCTCGCAAGGTCCTGCTGCGAGATCCTCTGATGCACCCTGGTGCACAGCACTGCAACGCCTCTACGCCTCGGAACGTTACTAGTGATCTATTCCGGATTCATTTGCGCGTCTGTTTTTGTTTTGCAAATCATTCCTCGGCGATCACTTCCCTGAGTCAGCAGTTTTAACATCCCTCCCCTTCCCCCCTCTGCCTCCCTTTCACCAGCTACCTATCCATCACATCACCCTCTGAGATCAAGATCATTCCAACATTAGGTTGTGTGTTCATGTGTAACACTAACGTCGAAATCTATACTAAGACACAGACAGACAGACAGACAGACAGACAGACAGACAGACAGACAGACAGATAGACAGACAGACAGACAGACAGACAGATAGACATGCTTACAGGGACTCTGGCTAAAGAGAGGGCCAGAAAAAAACGACTAAAACATAAATATACAAGTTTTGCACGACAACGTGTTCAAATTGCAAATTACGACTTGCACATTACATGTTGTTTAACTGACTTTGCACACCTCACGGTGATGTGCAAATTTTACACCCTTTTAGTAAACGTAAGCGCTTGGACACAACCCCACCGCATTTAGTCCGCGTTCACCAACGCCGTGTATAAGGTGGTAAGTTCGGCGACGTTGACAACAGTACTTGCAAGTACATGTTCTTGAGGATCTTCTCAAAAGCACATCCGTTTCTCAGATTCACTAGATCGCTCGGTAAATTACGAGATCTCGGCGCCTGCGAGACCAGGGTAGGCCAGCCCGCAGTACACGCATGCACGGCAGGCAAAATGTTGCCTACCTGTCAGGCGCTATGAGACCTTGCATCGGCTGGGCTTCGCAAACTCGTAACGGCAGATGGTGATGCTCCTTTTTGACGATCAAGCCTCAGTACGGACGACAATTTAAGTTGGATAACATGATCATTCCTCAGCAGAAATAATTAATATTGTGTTCTACGTTGTTTATTAAAAAGTGTATGATTCAAACCGTCCACTGATTTCTGGATCTTTTTCAGTGTCCTCGCCGGCCTCTCTCCCTCCTTGCCAGACCACCTTTGTCCCCAGCCTCCGGTAGCCGTGTTTTCTCAGCCAAGCCGGGGCCGCTCGACCCCCCGCCGCCTGCGGGCTCCGGCCTCGTGCACCCTGCACTCCAAACATCAGCACGCCCCGCCCCGCCCCGCCCCACCTGACCTGACCCCGACGCACCCCGCCTTGCCGAGCCGCATCGGCGTTGGATTCCTCCATAATTCAGCAGTCCCAGTGCCGTGCTTGTATTCGAGCCGCCGCCCCTTCTCAAGGTGCACCGGGCCTGTCTCCCCGACCCTCACCTCCCCTACTCTCGCCCCTACTGACCGGTGCGCCCCCGGCGGCTACCACGGTTATGGCAGTTATGGCACCCCCTCCAGACGCGCGTCGTCCGCTCGCTGCAAACGCGGACAATCGCCTGTGCATTCGGGTCCCGCCCGGGTTGAGCGCGCGGCCGCAGCCTCGGCTCCAGCGGCGAGGGCTGGAGCGGCTCCGGCCGAGGCTCCAGCAGCCCAGCCAGTTCCCTTTTATTAAGTGCTCGGCGCAGCCCCCGCAGCGTCCCACAGGCAATTAACTTTGGCTCAACCTCGCCGGAATTGAACGCGTTGGCATGCCCCGCTCTGGGCTGCGCCCGCCCCGCCCCGCCCCGCCTACTGTTGTGCGGCCCCAGCCCCGCCGCCGCCACCCACCAACAAGCAGCACGGCCGCCGCCCCGCGCCTCACCTGCGCCGACATGTCACACTCAGCCACGACATGCGAGCGGCGAGGGCAGGGCGGGACCGGCGTGACGCTGTTTTCCCCTATTTTACATGCGAGCGAACAACGCCGTCTCGCCTCCTCGGGATCCGGGCCAAGTTCAGAGCAAGGAGACACACGCCGCGGGCTGGTGGTGCCGGAGGGCTCCGGATCCAGCTGCCGGAGCAGCGGCACGCGGGGAGGTCGGCGACGACGGTGTCATGGAAGTTGGATTTTCACATCGCCGGTGGTGGGGTGAGCGGCTAGTAATAAAGCACATACGCCAAGTCGATCCCCGTGTTAGACGCCTCTCTCCGCATCTCTCTCACTATGCCGCGTATAATCGCATTTACCTCTTCTCATCTCATCACTCTCCCTTCTCTCCTCTCATTGCCCCTCTCTCCACGCTCACGCGCGCGCGCGCGCTCGCACACACACACACACACACACACACACACACACACGTGCACCAGTTGCGCCAGGGTGGAGTTAGTCAGCGGAGAAAAACGATTCCATTAGGCAGGCTTGATTGCAATTCCGCTCAGGCGTGGCGCGGCGTGGCGTGGCGTGGCGCGGCGTGGCGTGGCGTGGCGTGGCGTGGCGTGGCGCGGAGTGGAGAGGCGGACAGTGTAGCGGCGGCGTGGGCGTCAGCGTCAGCGCCATGTTGGCGGTCACGAGGCCGAAGCTGACGCGCAGAGCGCCCGCCAGCGGCCGGGTAGGCTGCCCGGCGCACAGGTGCGCTTGGCGGGCCGGCCGCCCGGGGACGGACAGGCTGAGGCCGCTGACGGAAAGGGGGAGGGGAGGGGGGTGTTCGCTTGCCCCGAGGGAATCACCCGCCACAGCCTCCCTCGGACACGGCCGGCCACGGCGCGGCGGCAGCGAGCAGGTGCCGAGCGTTCGGAGGTGGAGGTCGTTGGGCGCAGAGGAGAGTAAAAGCCTGGACTCGCGACGCATTTCGGTTCATATCCGTCTCCGACGGAAGTGATTTGAAGCGAGAGCTGCGCAGAGGGTCCAAAGGGATGGAGCAATCCCGACACGTAACGGTAGCAGAGGGGGAGAGGAGGGGGCATGGTAGGCCGCTCGCAGAGGTGGACATGGACACCCCTGTGTGCACCCCATTGCGCGTGCCATCCCTGTGCATCCCCAAGGAGCGTACTCCCCTTTGTGCAGGTGGATGCGGAGGCCACCTGATACCAGCCCAGCGGGCTGCAATAGTCGGTCGGCGCAAAGCCAGAAATCGTCCCGGCAAGCGCGCTACGTGTCTGCCCCAATCCGGAAGGCCCGACAAAACTTGCATCCCGTACCGGGACCGCCGTTTGGCTACAGCCAGCCAGCCTGGCAGGGACCCGGAATCTTACCGGGACCGGGCAAGCGCTTTCCTAGGCGCTTAACTGATGAAGAGAAAAGGGGGAGCTATGATCAGCCGATCAGCAGTTGGATTGGCGAATCGTGGCTAGAGGGAGAGTATCGTCCCGTTTCTCTCACCGGGACTGGCGACCGCTGCAGACCTCTGTCGGATACCACTCGAGGCGTTCTCCTCGTGGGCGTGCATCCCGTAAGGAAGTGAGGGCGGCAGGGAGGGAGGGTTATTCCGAGGAGGCTTTGCATGCATTCGCCGCTGCTCAATGGGGCGCCAACCTTTACGTTACGCCTGGCGCCAGCCCGCGTCGCCCCCGCCGCCCCCGCCGCCCCGACACGGATTCCGACGGCCCGGGGCGTGAAGCGGGGAGGGGGAAGCGGATTTGGGACTGAGGGCCGCGAGCCCCGCAGGCTGGCAGGCAGGCAGGGCCAGAAGCAGAGAAGACCCTTCCTTTGCTACGCAACAGGTGAGGCCATTTCCCATTCATTCGCACATGCTTATGTCGCTCCTGTGGAGTTGCGTCCGTGACCGGACTAAGCTCACACATGCCACTGTCACCACGGACCTCCCTGCGTCATGGGGGGTGGGGTTCATATACCACCTATAAAATATGCATAAGTCACGAAAGAAAAATTGTTCTTTCGTTTCGCACCTCGCGATTTTTTTTCCGCGAGTCGAGTCATGGTAACATTTACGTAACTTGTGAAGTCCACTAGACCGCCCCCGACCGTCGTCTTGACCCGGATGACCTCGCACGCACACCTGGGGAGCCCACTGGACACTCGTCCCCAGCTCCTCTTGCGCCTCTACCCCCGCCATCGCTTGGTCGCTCGCCTCGCCTCTGTCTCTGTCCCGGCCGGCCAGGGCCGCAGGAGAAAACTCAATATCATATCGCGGAAAATACGGTTACGAATTTCGTCCTGCCGCAGCGTTGCAACAGAGGCGAGGGGGAAAACTTTGTTTCCATTTTGTTTTTCCCGGCTCCCTGCCTCCTGCCTACCCCATGATCCGTTGCTGGTCACCCAATTCCCACACTCTCCTCGGTGAGGAGCCTGGACGCCGGCCAGTCACTCGTGTGACCCGAGGGGATGCGAAGCATGCGAAGTTCGGTCATGACATCGATTCGCGTCTTCCCGGCAGTTTGCAGTTGGGTCTTTTTTATGGAGAGAGCTCCAATAGGGAAAGAGCTGTTTGGGGAAAGGGGGCCGAGGGATTGGAAGGGGGGAGGGGGGGACACAGCCGAGTCCGGCGAGGTCCTTTGTGCTGTGACATTCTCACAATCGAAACTTAATCGCTATTTGTGCGATGAGCATCGCGTGCCCGGGCGCACCTGCGTCCCCCGCACGGTCCGGCCCACCCTCGCAGGAGGGAGCGGGAGACGTGCGTCCTAGCTACTTGGCGCTGCTCTGCCGACCGCCCGGGGTGGGCGGCGCGCCTCTGGGCCCGCGGAAGGGTTTTCTTACATCTTTTCCTGTTTAGTGGAGAAAGGCTAGAGGCTCGGTCGGCAGCGCCTTTGAGCTCCTGCCCTGCAATTTCGAGCTCAATTTGGCCTGCGCCTCTACGACCTTCACACCCTGAAGGTACCAACCCCCCCTCCCCCTTTTCCTCTCTTCCGTTTCTTTCGCGCCTTCGCGTCCCCGAAAACCTGGGAAACGCGAAGCAACGGCCTGGGAAACGCGAAGCAACGGGAGGGCGGTTAGCATAACGCAGGACGCGAGACCGTCACAGGAGTTGGGAGAGGGTGGGGTGTGGCTGGCTGAGGCTGGCCCGGGCTACAGCCGCTGGTGAGCTACACTCGCCGGAGCCCGAGGAGCCCCTCGTCCCCACAAACACAATTTCGTCTTATTTATCGTGTCCTCCTCCTCTTCGTCTCCCCTTCATCCTCGCCGCTGAGAGTCGCGTGGTCGCGTCGAGAGCGATGAAGACCCCCTCCCCCTCCCCCCTCGGGACCACGTCCGAACAGACAACGGAGAGCGAGGTGCAGGGAGAGGAGGAACTTGAGGGACCGGGACCGCCGGCAGAATGGAATTATCCACAGCAGCCGTGGCATGATGGCGCGGGGAGGGCGGGGAAGCGCGCTGCTGCGGGGGCGGCGATGCCTCCGTCAGAACCACGGAAGAGGGCAAAAAGGAGAGAGGGATGCGATGAAAAAAAAAAAGAGGGGGTGTCTTTCTTATCTCCTTTGACAGAGTGGATCAGGTCTAGAATTTTAAAGACTAGCCGCTTCCATCCGCAGCTGCTTGCGTTTGACGCCACCCGCCGCACCTCGGCCCGGTGCGGTGGTGGCCGCGTGGGCTGTCACGAGTTTGACAGTGTAGGGTACCCACCCCAAGACCCTTCCCTTCCATGCTGTGGCTGCGCGCTGCGCCCCGACTGGACAAGGGCGCGCTGGGAGTTATTAGGCTGCTCCACCTTCTGGGACGCCTCGTCCGACCCTCCCTCTCTCCCCTGCCGGACGTGGACGTCCAGGACGTCTCCCCTCCCTGACCAGGCCGGCCTCGCCTCTCAGCACGACCACCCCCAGACGTCTCATTTCAGCCGAACTAACAGAATCAACACGTCGACGGAGTCGGCGGCGAACAAGAGGACGCAATAGAAAATCGAGTGTGTACTCTCTCAGGCTGCCGAGAACAGCCGAAGCCGAGCCAGCGAATCGACTCGAGTGCGAAGCGCGACGACGGTGTCAAGGCACAGCAGCATTTATAACTCTGCAGTGGAAATTTCATTGCGCTAACTTTGCACACCTGCAAGTTAGCGAATGAAATCCCAGTGTTGAAGGTACGCGACAAAATATTTGCACACATGAATATTTCATCACACCTATAATGGTGGAAATTTTTTGGGTACACTGCCGGTGTATGACATTCACACTCGTTGGATTTTCAGGGTAGAAATCCAAGGGCAAATCTTTGCGCACAATGTTCTTTGCATTGTAAATTTAAGGGTATAAATAATGACAATGACAAAATAGTTTTGGGGCAAAGAATATCAAGTAGTATTTCAGATTTGATTCACAGTCAACATACAACAAAAGACTTCATCTAAAATAAATAACCAACATCAAGACAAGCTCAATGAAATATTACATGGAAATTCAGTACGACAAGTTTACAGAGTACAACCTTGATTAAAAAATCCAAAAGATAGAAAAATTAAAAACTGGCATAGATAGTTTATTTGAAGATCTTTCCCTGGTTGAATTTACGGCCTTCTTTGTCAGTTCCAACCCATGATAAGTATTGTTCTACCAGCTTCTTGGTTTCGGGTGAGGCTGGGTCAAGTTTCTTCCACTCATATGATTCGTAATCAATCTGCCAGTCGGGGGAAAGCTGAGGAATAAAATGCACAAAATTAGAACCTCAATAGAGATTGAATTAGGGTTTGCAGTAGAAAATAAGTTCAACAAAGTAAGCAATATTGACTAGCTAGATGGAAAAAGGTTGGAGAGCTCTGCGTTTTGACATTGGAGGCAGACCGAGGGAGATGAAATTCGGTCCCAAACGGCCAAGGACGGGCCACTCACAGATGAGAGGTAAGAAGACCGCAAGTAGTTTACCTCGAGTCGCCTTCAACACCAAAACAAAAGCTCTAATAATGAAGAAATAGTGATACTTACTGTAAAGGCAAGATCCTGGCCCCTCCAAACCCAAATTCCAGAAATGGTACTGTTGTTGTCTTCTCCGAAAAGACAGACTGACGCAAAACCCTGCTTCCTCATCTTATCCAGACGCTGGTACATGCCTGACAAACAATAGTTAATTTTTAAATATGTGCACAATGAGAGATAAAATTACATTGTGGTATGATAGGCAGAAATACTCACCAGTGATAAGATTACAGCTCATAAAGACCTTGGCAAGTTCTTTAGGGTACTTGTACTCGGCATACCAGATAGAATAGTTGACAGGATCAAATTTCTCCCAGAAATATTTGACAGATTTTGATTCTTCTTCGTTGGAATAAAATCTCTTGAAGTCGTCCATGTTGAAGGTACTGAAAATAATAAAATTTTGAAAAATTAGCATGTTTAAAAATACAATGGGGCATGACAATGTAAATCATTAACTTTTGTTAGGAGCTCTTAGTCCTGACCTGCTACTCAAGCAACCAGGGTGGATGCTACCTCTTTGAATCTACCTCGTTCTCTCACAACCCACAACAAAAATATTGTGAATTAAACCAACACAAGTGCTGGTTGAGTTCCAGAGGACTTCAACAGTAGGATTGTTTGTCAGGAGCTCTTAGTCCTGATCTATTACAAAAACAACCAGGGTGGATGCTACCTCTTTGAATCTACCTCGTTCTCTCACAACCCACAATGAAGATATTGTAAATTGTTCCAGCACGTAAGCACTGGGCAAGATCCAGAGGGACAAAAGAAACCAATAAAAGTGGTGTCAGGAGCTCTTAGTCCTGATCAGTTACGAATACAACCAGGGTGGATGCTACCTCTTTGAATCTCCCTCGTTCTCTCACAACCCACAATGAAGATATTGTAAATTGTTCCAGCACATAAGCACTGGGCAAGATCCAGAGGGACAAAAGAAACCAATAAAAGTGGTGTCAGGAGCTCTTAGTCCTG
>NW_026267377.1:139963-140829 GCF_000697945.3 Frankliniella occidentalis | reverse complement strand
TATATTTTTTAAATTGAATTGTTCCCTTTTCCCTACAGGATGAGCTGTACTCACAGGAGTGTAGTCCAGAGACTCCCCTTCGGTGCTATACAGGTGACATCTCAGGCCGGTTGGGCCCAATAGACTTGGGACTAACTCGGAAAGTATTCACAGATGCCAGTTTCCCTCTTGGTGAGTTTTTATTAGTGACATACCAATTACCTCAATGCGTTTTTCAAAGTTATCAAAGTGCATTTAAACTATTTTTCTGTTTAGAGGGAAAAGTCTCTGCTATGGGAAAATCCATAGTTATTTTAAATAAGGATTTTGGTTCAGAACGTTTTGCCTGTGCCAACATAGAGCCAGATTATGACATTGTGAAGTACGCTAACATTCGTAAACCTCCACGGTTTGTTGTGTAAGTAACTGGAAACTTCTTCAACGCATGATTTCGACATCAAGGAAATACTGTCTAATCCTGTGTTTTCTATTCTAGGTCTCAGTTTATAGAAGATGTGCGAGACGTCCTAGGCGTCCCAGAATGGATGCTCACAGTTGACAGTCGAAAGACCAAAGCATTGTACAGTGGTACCTGTATTCAATTCCTTTTACATTTCAAAGGTATGCTTTATTTTCATTAAAAAATTCTAAACTAGCGATATGGGAAGAAGCAAAGTACAAATACTGTATCATTTTAATTATAGGCCCAATTGCACATCAAATAGAACAGGATTTCAGTCGACTCATGAATTCAGGAAAATTAGCAAGTCCTTCTTTGTTTGTACCTGGCTACACTGTCACCACCAAAAGAAAATCAACCATCCCCTATAAACTTTGTGGATCTACTGACCCAGCCGAGAAAAAGTCTAAGAATGACGGTAAATTAA
>NW_026267377.1:131046-139913 GCF_000697945.3 Frankliniella occidentalis | reverse complement strand
AAGATATTGTAAATTGTTCCAGCACATAAGCACTGGGCAAGATCCAGAGGGACAAAAGAAACCAATAAAAGTGGTGTCAGGAGCTCTTAGTCCTGATCTGTTACAAAAACAACCAGGGTGGATGCTACCTCTTTGAATCTACCTCGTTCTCTCACAACCCACAATGAAGGTATTGTAAATTGTTCCAGCACATAAGCACTGGGCAAGTTCCAGAGGAAAAATCAAAAACCCAATGAAATCTGTCAGCCCTTAATCCTGAAGAGTTACTTAAATAATAAGGGTGGATTCTGCCTCTCAATGTACCTCACAGATACAGTTATCTTCAAAAGTACTAGATAAACTTAAAATAATATTAATATTGAACTCAAATGTCAGGAGCTCTTAGTCCTGACGTATTATTAAAAATACCCAGGGTGGATGCTACCTCTTTTAGTCTTCCTCTCTAACTTATAATCCACCACACTTGGTGAATTAACCCAGCACCGAAGTGCTAGTTAAGATAAAGAGGGACAGCAAAATTTTAAAAAACTACTATGCAATACTTTAAGATGGCCCAATCATGAGGAATTTTAGTCTGGGACTTCACAACTAACAGGATGAATGTCGCCTATTTCTGCCTCAACCACATTGATCTACTGAATACCTAATGCAAAAAATATTTGGCAAGCACAAGAAATAGATTTTAAGGCACACTTGATCCTTACTACTGAATCAACCCATCTTAGTTCTGCATTTAATGGCCCATGCGGTTCTTGTTGTTAATACACTACAAGATGTAAAAGTTTCAGAGAACACCAAAGTGTGTTGACAAGCAAAATACATTCACTTTGAGAAAATTGTGTGTTGCTTTTAGTTCTAGACTGAAATAAACAGTCAGAGTGGAAAAGCAACAATCAATATTCCTCCATATCTTACAGTAAGAGTATAAGAACTAATACCGTCTGTATGAGGAGGGTCCTAACAAATAAGAATTAAAAGGGAGCAGGAAAGGACTGTTGTTAATCTGCCTGTCAAATAAAACCAATTGATGTAATAATATCAAAAGTAGTGAAGAAAGGGTATTGAAGTTGTCAGTAAATTTCCAAAGCTACTGGACACATTTCTTTAAGACTCCCACTTAAACAGAAGCCTACCTCTACTCATTCTATGAAGGTACGTGAGAAATTCAATAAATGACCATTGGAAGATAAAACACTACAGCATAAAGTGTACCTACCCTTTAGGGAGAAGGTCGAAGGGGTCCTTGCTCTTGGGTTCCTCAGCCAGGGCCATATCACAAGCATCCAACTCAGCTGGTTCTTCCTTAGCCTCCTTCTCTGCCTTCTTGGCAGGCTGTTCCTTCTTCTCTTTCTTAGCCTCCTTCTTGCTATCCTTACCCTGGGAACCTTGAAAAACAAATGAAAAAGTAATTGTAGCCATATATTTAATTGACTCAAATGCGGAACATAACAGAATGAAGTAAAAAGAGGCAAAGAAGTTACCTTGGAATTCAGCGAATTTCTTGGCATCAAACTCAGCAGCCTTCACACAGAGGGTGAAATTTCCAATGACTGATTTAACTTGAGGCTGGTTGACAATGGTGGTAAACCATCTGTTTACATTTTGATATGGCTTCCTGAGGAGGGAGGTAGTATATTAACACCAATAAAGACTCTGAAAACATAACTGACAAAACACAGCAGAAATCATTACCTGAAGGTTGGGTCCAAAACATATTGGTAAAGGTGAAGGAGGGTGCAAGCCACGCTAATATCAGCCAAAGTAATGCGCTCACCAACAAGGTAAGTACGGGTGAGCAGATGTTGGTTCAGGGCATTCAAAGCAGATTTCACATCTTCCTTGGCACGATCAGTGGCCTGACATCACAAAGGAACAGGTGAAGAACATGTACATACATAAGATAACAGCATAGAAAAGGTTATCAGGATAGTACTCACAACTTTGTTGTATTGCATAATTCCTAAACAAGGGAAGACCCATGTGCAAGAAGCTGGCAGAATTTCGCTGTCAGCAAATCCAAGCCACTGAATGATCTGGGCTTTTTCGACATCCGTGGAGCCACGCAGCTGTTGGTTGGCAACTGAAATAAAGTTACATAGATTAAATACCTGGTACTTCAAAACTAGTGCAACACAAATTAAAATAAGTACGCCATTTTAAATTTGGATGTATTACCAAAATAAATTGAATTATATAAGTAAGACACTCCCCCCCTTTCAGTTAAATTTGAGTCCTAAGGTTTGGATTTGGGCATTAAGTTAGTTAACATAGAAGTGATGTAACTCACCATAGTACGCGATGGCATTGCTCTCAGCAATGTATTTTCCATCGTTGGATTCAAAGGCTGGAACCTGAAACAATTGAAAATGCGGTATGTACAACAAAGAAATTCAAATTAAATTAGTTGCCCAAGGACGTTGAAGTGAATCAGATGCATGAATCACTGACCTATTGTAACATATTTGAATGTATGACATCACCCACTTCCAACATTGCAAACATGAACTAGTATTCGAAGGTGCATGACACTGAATGCAGTAGGCAGTTACCAGCAAAGAGGGACAACAAAGTAAGAGCTGACGTACGCATTATGCCGAGAAGATTCATTTGCTGATATGGCAGGGCTAACACAGTGGAAAACCTAACCTCAACTTGATACCTTTCAAAACATATTTGAAGCACTCTACGACACGATATAAAGTACAAGCTATCGCAAGTAAGCTCTAACTGAGCCCGAGGATCTTAAAACTCGCCAAGTACAGAAGAACTGAAGAACTTTAAGACTTGGCATGGTACTGACGTGTCCACAAACAAAACAAATAAAAGTCACTTAAGGACGTAAACAAACACACACCGAAGAGATTTCGGCCTGGCACTTTCGTTTAAACTTTTCCCATTTTCGTGCAACCTCATAATGAATCTTTTCCTCGAACAGCCGTTGATTCTCATCACCAGCCGGCACAGTCATAACACCGGGAGGTCAAAAACTTCGACTGACGCAAGGACGACTTGAACAAATTGTCCTGCAAATTCAGAACGCTCATGTATATTTACCTTGCCTAGAGGAAACTTCTTGAGGAAAGCATCGGAGCGGTTGGTCTCCCCGAAGACGAAGTTGGGGCAGACTTTCACGTTGCTTCCTGCATACTGTGCGGCGATGAGCGCCTTGTACGCACGGAAGTTCTCGGGGTAGGTGTACAAGGTCTGGAAAATAACACGGGATTCGCGTACATTGAAAAAAGCTCTACACGTCTGAAGCCAATTTCATTCAACATCGCGAGGATGATGATGAAACTTAATGGATTTAAATTCCGTGAGCAAATACTCACACCAGACGCCATTGCGATGGACTCCAGAAAGGAAGTGACCTGCCCTCGATCCACTTGATGATTCTTCAGATAAGTGACTATCGGCTTCCGGCGGCCACCGATAAAGATGTCGGGCAGAGAAACAAGGCAGAATTTTCCTCCGCTAGACGATTTGTTGTTGTTGCCCCTTGGATTTGGATTTGCCAAAAGTTGGTGAGATGGTTAACGGCTAGACGCTGATAAGTTATTAAAGTGTGACTGAAAGAACAGGAATTAGCTTATCGCTTAGCCTTATATATAGGGCAGTAGCGATAGGTGAAGCATCGAGGCATCGACTTCCAATCTGAGTGGCTGCTGAGTGGGGAGCAGACGACACAACAAAACAGCAATTTTGATTAGTTTTGAATTATTCTCGAATCTTCATCATTAATAGTCTATTGAAAAATGATACATAAGAATAAGAACAGCCACTCATGTGCAAAGTTTTGACCTTTTCCCCCAGATATCCCCATGAGAACGTCTAGAAGCAGATGTGCCTCTCCCTCAGTTTAAACTGCCGCGGCTTCGCGCCGTACGAGCAGGTCTGAAAGGAGGTTAGGCTCCTTTTTTTATACTGTTTGAATACTATTTTTGTGCATAAATACATCCGTGATTTGAGTTCCCGATTCGAACGCACTGCATTACTTGGATTTTTGTGCGAGAAATATTGAACAGTCTTGATTTCCGAGGCTCCCACTCAGTGTTCTTCGGAACGTTACGGGCTGGTTTCACCGGCAGTGCTTCGATAGAAAGATAACGGTTCGCTATTGCTACTGCTCTATGTTTTTCTGCCTCCAAAAATACAGGAAGCCATCAGCACTAATCACGGCCAAAAACTGATAGTTGTACATTCACAAATAAAACTATGCAGCTGATTTTTAAAATTTTGATTTAATTAAGTGTCCCTAACGATGATCTCAGAAGGGTGTGGCTGGTCGAATTCCGCTTTTGGTAGAGTCAGAAGGGGGTTAAATATGTGTCGACAATAATGTGTGTTGGCAATGCCGAAGTCATAGTACAATGAAACGTCGGATTACGGTTGGCTGTGCGCATGCTCAAACCACAATTCTCATGACCATGGTCATTGTACCGCTACTTTGAAACGGGGTGGGGAAAGTGTTTCCTCCTGACTCCAGACTCCAGTTGCGAGAGTGAAAACAAACGTCTAACCTAAGATTCTGAGCTTAGAGCTTTCACTGTTTCAGAAATCGTTTTGAATATGTTCTGCTCTCTCGGGTAGTATATTTGTTTTCGGTTTGTTTACTGGTCATTCGTTTGCCGGGAAATGTGCAGTTGGTGTTTCGTCGAAGATTTATGTTCCCATATGCTATGACGTTAGGCCTTGAACTGAGAGCTGGAAGATGGATTCTGACATGTATGTCAGTGACTGGTAAGTGAAAGTAACTCATACTCTAAGTCAATATATAATAGTTTTTGATCTTTATATGAGATGTGTTATGGGTAATTATTTGTCGACAAAGAGCTTTGCTTTTCCGAGGATTATTTCATAACTTTTACTTTTAATTGTTTTTGTTGTTGTGTTGTTGTTGGTGATGTTAATGCCCCTTGATTGTGCCCCTTAGTGTTGTTATCGACATGCTGCCGGGGTTTGGAGCTCACAGCGCGCTTCTCTCAAGGCGGGCTCCACGGCGAGATCCGCTTCACGGCCGACAGCAACGGCTCAGCATCGACGCCCGGGGCCACCCTGGTCAACACGTACCTCGAAGTGGTGTCGGACCGCGAGGTCAGCGCCGAGAACCCCGACGTCTGGTCGTGGAGCACCCACGAGTTTCCCGTCGACTACTCCCTGCTCGGGGGTCGCTGTGATGTCGAGAAGCTCGGGCGCAGGTGAGGGTGACTCGTAGTCCGGCCCCTGCATACGGGAGCAAAGTTAAATAACTCTTTTGTCATCCCCAGGATGGTAGACCTAGACGCGGTGCTCGGGCGCCTGTCGCTGCCGGAGCTTGCCACCAGCGAGATCGTCGTGCCCGAGGGTGTTCCCCTGGCCTTGACGGGGCCCCAGGGCGTGTGGGCGCGCTCCCTGCTGCTCGTCAATGACGATGGCCGCCGGGCCTGCGCCACCATCACGGTGAGTAATCCCACAGCACAGGCGCTTGTCCAGCCAGAAGCTCGCCAACACTTGACTCTTGACTTCTCTGGGGCCCGCAGGTATCCGGGCGGGCGGACGAGCGTGTGGCGGAGGCTCGCTTCAGCAACCTGGAGGTGTCCGGGTCCGTGCACTTCCGCTGGGTGGGGAGCCACACCCGCGGCCCCGCGGAGTCGCCGCACGACGCCGCCACCCACACCGACACCCTCATCCTGGCGGACCTGCGGAGGGTGCCGCCGCCCAACGCCACCAAGTCGCGCGCCCCCGTCATCGTGGACCACGACTGGAGGATCTACGTGACGGACATCCTGGACTCGGAGTCTGGTGGGTGTCTCGTGTGACGATGCCTGGGCCGCCCGCAGCACTCACTCACTCTCATTGTACCCGTGCCCGGTTCCACCTGTTCCGCAGACAAGTCCCGGGGCAATTGCAACTTCCTGCAGCTCGTGTTCAGCCCCGACGCGTCCACGGCTACCCTGGGCGACCTCGGTTCCCGCCTCGGCCCGGTGCCGGTGGCGCAGGAGCCCGCCTCGGCGCGCGCCGTGCTCCGGGACCCGCTGCTGGACCGGCTGCAGGCGGACCTGGCGAGCAACGGCCGCAGTCTGTACCTCGTGCTGTTGGACCCCGAGCACCCCGAGAGCTTCCTGGCGTGCGCCAAGATACGCCTCGTCCCTCCAGTGACCACCGTGTGAGTCCCTCTCGCCGACTCTCGCCTCGCCCTACATGAGCTTGCTGACCCCCTCCTGACCCACAGGGCCACGCTGCAGACCGCGGGGGCGCGCGGCCGGGTGACGCTGTCGCAGCGCTCCCGCTTCGACCCGACCCTCGTGCGCTACGACCTGCGGCTGCCGCGCCCGGACGTGGCGCTGGCGCTGCAGGGCCTCCGCGTCCACGAGCTGCCGCCGCCGGCCGGCCACCTGGGCCGCGACAACCCCTGCAACCACACCGGGGGCGTGTACGACCCCGAGGAGAAGGGCGGCGCCGACGCGCGGCACGGCTTCCGCGGCCAGGACGAGCACGCCGTCGGCGACCTCAGCAGCAAGCTCATACCCCTCCTGCCCTACCTGCAGAACGTCTCGTTCGACCTGCAGCTTCAGCTTTGGGACATGTTCCTGCCGCTGCAGGGCCCGCGCAGTGTCGTGCACCGCTCATTCGTCATCCTCACGTGAGTCCCGCTACCGGCCGCGAGCGTATCTGCTCTGACCGATCGTCTAGAAAGTGCGTCCGTTTTTGTCAGAATCATTCGGCAAATTACCGGAGCTCGGCGCCTGCGAGACACAGGGTAGGCCACACCGCGGTGCTCGCATGCACTGCAAGTAAGATGTTGCCTACCGACAAGGCGCTATGAGAGCTTGCCGTGGCTGCTGAACTTGGCAGTTTCGCGGCGGCGAATCGACGGGCGTACTTTCTGGATGACCCGCTAAATCCAAGTGGTTAAAACACTGAAAAACACTCGTCCCACCTCCGATGCAGGCCCAACGCGAGTGACCCCGCCGCGCGGCCCTCGCCCTGGACGTGCGCGTCCTTCTCTCGCTACGTCTCAGACAACGGCCAGAAGATGGCCATCGCGACGGCCGAGGCCGTGTTCCGCTACCCGCTGGCCGGCCGCATCGTCTTCAGACAGCCCCGAGACGACCCCTTTGCCGACACCACGGTGAGCGCCAGAGCGAGCCCACGTTCAGTTAGGATTACCCTCCGGCTCCTTTCCTAATTCTGATGTAACTGAAATGCCCCAGATCATCGTGGAGCCCCTGCTGCACTCGAGCGGCCCCGCCAACAACAGCCAGGACCACCGCTGGATGGTGCACGACCTGGCGCCCGGCAAGGACTACTTCAACTGGACCGCGCGCTGCATGAGCGCGGGCGGCGTGTTCGACCCTTACCACGTGAGTGTCCACAATGCCACCCGGGAGGTTCACTCGAACGGGCGCTTGAATACCGCCCGCCCGTGTCCACTTCTTGAAGTTATCATGTGCCGCGGGCTGGCGGGCCTTGCCCCTTTCACGATAGGCAACCCACCCAGCCTTATGCGTCGCGGTGCAGCATCTAGCAGCGCGAAGGGGTTTCCAAACACCAGGCACTATTCGCACCCGTAGGGCAACTTTTTGAACATTGGAAATCCGAGTTTGAGACGACGTGTGTACTGACCGCATACCCTCCCCACTGCCGCAGATCCTGCCGGTGAACAGCTCGACGACGGCGGCCACGCTGTGCGACCGCGACAAGCCGGGGCTCTGCCGGGTCGGCGACCTGACGACGCGCCTCGGCACCCTGCACATCGCGGGCCGGCGGCTGCACGCCGAGGCCCTGACGCGCCGCCTCTTCACGGACCGCTTCCTGCCGCTGAGCGGCGCGGCCAGCGTGCTGGGCCGGTCGCTGGTGCTGTTCGAGGACGACGGGCCCAAGGCCAGGGGCGAGCGGCTCGCCTGCAGCAAGTCAGTAGCGTCACTTCGGGGCCGAAACCTCGAGAGATATTGGAATTGAAATTGATTTATTAGGGCCTGTGCAAAAGGACTTTAAAGTCCCGCTGACACATAGACTCGAGAGATAGGAGGCGCGAAACGTCAAGGTCCGTAACGATCGATGTCCATGTTGCAGGATCTCCGCCATCTACCGCAGGAAGGCCGTGGTCAAGAATTGGTTCAGCAACGGCCAGAAGGCCACCGTCTCGGGGAAGATTGAGATCTTCCAACAGTCCGAGTATGACGGCACGGACGTAGAGGTGAGCCTAGAGGGCCTGGAAGATGCCAACGCCTACGAGGTGCATCAGGTGAGTGTCCCTTCGGTGTCCTTCTCTATGAATTACCCCTGGAAAGAAAGAGCGATTGTAACAGAGGCTGTTTTGTTATAGGCACCTGTGGAAGAGCAGTTGGAATTCCCTTGCGAGGACACAACCTTGGAAGGTGTCTGGGCTCCCCCGTCGTTCCAGCCGACTCTCTCTCCAGGTGTGGGGACACCTGACCAGCACCCACTCGGAGATCTTGCTGCCAAATTTGGCTACCTAGATAATCAAACCCACCTGAATGTTGCGTACAACGACTCTACTCTCCCTCTCTTTGGCCGAAACGCTATCATCGGCAGGTCGATAGTCATCTCCAAGAAGGCAAAGAATCGCAGATGGGCGTGCGCATCGCTTGAGAGGGGGTATGCCCCTTCTGAGGCCCGTGAACTCAGAGCTATTGCATCTTTCCATCATCCGGCTGGATTTGCGTACGGTTACATTAAATTGGTATGTACCTTAATTTACAAACATTTTTTTAATGAACAAGTGAAACAGTTGGATTATATTACAATAACAAGATAATACGTTTTACAGACTCAATTAATTCATTCTGATAACAGCCAAAGTGATACAGTTATTGAAGTAAACTTGAGGCACCCTGGTAAACATGATAGGAATATTGTGAGTAATT
>NW_026267377.1:108143-119891 GCF_000697945.3 Frankliniella occidentalis | reverse complement strand
CTCGCGTGACAAAAAGTTACCGCTGCGCCCGCCCCGCCCCGCCCCGATCAGGGCGTACGCCCCCGGCCTTCATTACGGTAGAAGAAAGGTCGACATTTTTATGGCGCGTTGTACATGTACACCAAATGGGAAAAGACAATCTTGTTCGCGTACCTAGCTCAGTTGTGCTCCTAACTAAGATATCTCAGTGGGATTGATAGTGTAGGCGTTTCAGGCGAACACGAAAAGTGAGGCAACATAGCGTCCCTTCTCGCTATTTAAGTCTTCGTACCCAACTTTAACAGCGCGCTGCATCATCTTTGAAAGTAGTAATCAAAAATTAATTTTGAGTATGAGTGATCGCGCCACGTCGTCCCCGCCGCCGCCGCCGCCCGCCACCACCGCCAACATGCACGCCGTCGGGAAGGCGATGACAACCGCGGCCCGTCCCGCCACGCGCCGCCACGCGCCGCCACCGGCGTCGCGGCTGCGAAGCGGCGGCCTCCGACAAAGTGGGCGGAGTAATTGCTGTTTGTAAACACGTGGTCGCGTTCCGGTGGGGAGGGGGGGGGGTCGCCTCCAGTGACACGGCGCGGCGGCGTGCGAGTGCCTTTATGGCTTGATGACTTGATGACTTGATCACGACGCAACTCTTCAACGTATCACTCGTGGACGCACTACCTCGAAATTTAGGTCAGATCTTGTTGGGTTACAGTATCTGAAAGATACCTAAAAAGTAAGAAACGTTACTTTGCAAATCAAACTGCATAACAAAAGTTGACAGTTTTGACTGCAAAACTAAAGTTTAAATTGCGAAACTGAAAAGTTTTTCAGTTGAAAATGCAAAACTAAAAAGATTGAAACTGAAAAAATGAAATAAACGACATCTTTTATAACATCTTATTTTGCCTAAAAACGAGATCTTTTTGTGCAATTTATTACCCAACCTGACCCTATTCGGAATATTCAACGTGTCGGATACCGGAGGCTTTGGCGGTGGTGGGGTCGACACCCATTGAATGGCGTAGGCGTGGCTTGGCGTGGTGAGGCGGCATGGCGTGACTTCTCATTTGCCAAGCCTTTGTGTTGGGCTCCACTTGACGCAAATTAGGAGCTCGCGCGAAACACAGGAAAAAACCAGCACGGCACTACTAGTGCCGTTCGTCTATTCCTGCTTTTCAGAGTCCATAACATTCCTATACTACCTATCTTTCATCCTCGAGAGTTTTCGGCTCATTTGTATCAAACATTGGGAGAGCCGGGATTTTCGTTTTCAGAGACAAACAGCATAAAAATCATTACCCTTCCTTCGCATCGCTTCCCCCACCCCTTTCGCGCGTAGGGCGTATCGGAAATGCGTCTGGGTGCTATACGAGCGGCCGGGCGACCTCCCCGCGACCTCACAGGCCTCCCTCACTCCCTCCGCCCCCTCCTGACTCCAGTAAATACTGCCATCGTACGCCCCCACGTGCCTGGCGGGGCCACATGTCCCGGTTTATAAAGCGACCGTCGTCGTGTCGCCGGAGCTCACCAAAGCACCTTGCCATAGTCACAACCTTTCACCCTTGTTCCCTTCTAATCTATATTTTTCTTGCCCCAAGTCAGGCCAGATGTCTCAGCGCCAGTGTCGCGGTGACCCGGCGACAACCCTGACGCTGACGCGAGCTTTGCGGAGAATGCAGTTTGGTATGTACGGGTACCAACATCCCACCGAGGCCCCCCCCCCCTTTCGTCGCAAACGAGAATCACTCCGTCTTCTTTTGTTTTGTTTCTCTTTCCCAATACCAACACGCAAACGGCATTTCATTCTCCATCTGCCTAGTGCATTTCGACCGAAAATGCATTTCCTGTCACATTCGGTAAATGAGGAGGTGGGAGTGGAGATGGGGGAGGGGCTGACTTCTGACCTACAAAGAGCGCGCCTTAGCCCTTTCCTTCCTCCCCTCGCAGAGCATGTAGTATCGCACCCCGTGGACGCGTGTTGTCCGCTGCTGAACATGCAATCGTGTGTGCTTAAGGAGGCCATGAAGCAAGTTGAGCTCACTTACTAGCAAAACAGAAACACATCTCAAGAAACCACGAAGGGCCCGGGTCATAAGGCAATCTCACTGATGGTGGATTTGCAATAATTCAGGGAGTGGATCTGCGCCCTGCTTTTTTAGTGTGACAGTTACTCTCTTTTTTGTGTGGCAGTCACACACTTCTTTGTGATAGTTAAACACTTCTTTGTGACAGTCACACACCTTTTTGTGACGTCACTCACTTTTTTTGTGTAACAGTCACAAACACACATACTCACTCTCTTTTGTGACACTCACTGTTTTGTGTGTGACATGACAATAACAAAAACGTGTGACTGTTACACACATAAAAGTGCGCGACAACCAGGTCCTCAATCACTTTTTTTGTTGGATAACTACGTATACCATTTTTTCTGTAACTCAGAACTCAGCATGTACTTTTGTGTGAATGACACGACAGTCACAGTGGTATGCAATAATAACAATAATGATTTTGGCACGCACTTTTAAGCATTCGAATGTCCATAAACTTCTATTTGTAGAACGGTGTTTACTTTACGAAGGGACCCGGGACCTGTGATCTGTCAATAAAAGTTTCTGAGTCCGGCAATCATCTTAATTTTGCCATCTTGGCCACCGCGTCAAACAGCAAATAATAAGTATGGAATGGAAAAGGAAACAATGTGTACCGGGTGTTTTGGGGAAAGCGTTGCCGCGGGCGGGCCTATTCCCTCTGTAAAAACATCATTGAAACAATACTGAGATAGTGCATCGTTATTGCTTTGTTGCCGTAAAAACTCTAAAAATTAATTTTTTTTAAAAAATTATGTTATATATCCACATGCGAATAATAAATAAAACATTGCTTTTAACCCATTGTAAATAATGTATAGTCGTCACGACAACTGGACTCGTTTTGATCGGTTCTGTCACTGACGTTTTAACGCGCAACAAGTGAAATAATCGAAGTGTAAACGAAAATGCTTGACATGTTAGTCTCAACTTAGTGACTAACGTGAGAACGAAATGACTCACCTTAACGAGATAAGTATCAGCAGTCAAAGCACAACACCGCGGGCACACACACGTTGCATCAGCCAATTTTTAATCTACTGCGAGAGAATTGAGCTTGTGGTGTGCAGGAAGGCGGTATGCCGGCGGCGACCCCCGCCTGGCCGGGCCGTAGAGGGGGGCCCCAGGGGGGCGTGAGCCGCGGCGGGCTCTGGCGGCGGACGTGTTCGAGGGGAGGCGACGGCGGACTGGCGGACCAGGGATGCCTGTGGGGCCCACGACCCGCTTACTCACGATCAGCCCCCCAGGGCCGCCCCCTCGAAGGGGTAGGGGCGGCAGCTGCGGAAGGGCCGCCTGCGCCCGGCCCGAGGAAGGTTTGTGTGTGGGTGTGTATGTGTCACGGGGGATGGATGGGGGAGGGGGTGGGGGGAGGCGAACGATGGCGAAGTAGAATGATTCATTTTGTAAAAGTTAGTAAAATGCGGCTCCATTCTAATTCTGTCTTGTGTGCTATATAGGGTGCAGGGTAAAGAATGCAGAACTTTGTCGTCTGCACCTTAAGCACCGGCACGCATATAGTTTGAGGGGTCGTCTACTCTCTATTCCTCCGTGCACAGGGCTTACGCGGTTACACGCATGCAGGCGTGCGGCCGGGCTTGCATACCGTATACCGTATAGCTCGCCGTGCCGTGGCGTCTTGCGCCTTGTGGTCCCGTGTGGCCGCACGCCCGCCGGTACAGTGCAGGCAAAGGCAAAATAAAGGAAGGGGTCTGTACAACCCTGTATTACCACAGACAACATCAATATTACTCAGATTATTTGGCTAAAGAATCACTGATGTGATGTACATATTGCACACACTCGTCGCCCTTTCCTACAGTTACTTTGAGCGCACCTCGTGCCGACTGAGGGCTTTAGCTAAGCTCATGAACCATGAACAAATAATTTCCGTCCTTTCCGCCGCAATAGATGCTCCTCCTATTTTGCACGCGCTCTGATGCCGAGTCTCTTGTTGGATTTCCCATGAATAGTCCCGCGGGCGCGGTGCGTGGAGCCGGGAGCCCCGTCTGCGTTGGAAGCGCAAAGTGGGAGCCGTTTCGGGATCGATTTATCAGCGTGGCTCCTGGCCTGGCGTGGGGCGAGGCGGGGCGGGGCCTCAGAGCAACGCACAGGGGCGCAGCTGTGCCGCTGTGCGCCAGGGGGCGGGGCGGGGCGCATAGGGCGCGTCAGGGGAGGGAGGGGCGGCGGTCGAGCGGCAGCGGGGTTGCGGGTAGAGAACAGGGTAACAGGGTGGCGAAGCTGGTTACTCCCTGCTGATTCACGCGCTCGGAGATACGACTAGATGTCTCCTGCTCGGGGGAGTTTTTGAGTTTCGTTTGACTTATTCTGTCCATTGGCTGAGCGATAGCGCAGAGTTTTAAATTCCGTTCTTCCATCCGTCCGTCTGTTTGATAAAAATATTACCACTTCGGATCTACGAGCAGCGTAGAACCTTTGCCATTACAGCGCAGGAAATACTGAAGAAAAAAAAACTGAACTGAAAGTGTGACTATGGGGTTCACCGCTCACCTCCTCCTCTGCCTTTACTCCTTTCCTACTCGGGTGACAGCGCCGCAAGCCTAGCTAAATGTAGGCGGGCGCGTCAAGCGTAATATTGTTTCGTGAGGATCGCGATGCCTGTTACGTGGAACGAGGTTTGGCGTACATCCAGCTAGTTCCTAAGTTACTCGCTAGAGTGAAAACGAGGGTAGCCGCTTGACTCTTCTGTACGACGCGGACACTAAACACCGCGCGCACCCCGTCACATTCCGCCCACCCCGACTTATTTTAATGTAGAAAGTTTCGTTCCCTTACTCTACACCGCCTCTCTACCCCCTCCCAACGCCCCTGTTTTCCCCCTTTTCTCTTTTCCCCTGTCGGCATGGAGGCGGTGTGCAGCCAGCAACGCGAAAAAGACGGGCGGAGGCGGGAGGCAGAGGAAAAGGAAAATGATTTTCCGCGTCGAGTGCCAAGTTCCGGAGCACCTTCGCGTGCTGCAGAGGCCAGTCCTGTCCTACCGCCCCTCCGCAGCAACCACTCAGTACTACTTGACTTCCCCTTGGCGAGTTAAAGACAACTTGACGCGCGCCCTCTACAAGCCCGTCTAGCACACTACCCTCATCCCCACCCAACGGCGCTCTGGTACTGGGACGTCTTACGTCTTGTACTGTGATAAGAAAGGCACTATCATATGCTGGTGCTCCTGATAATAGAATCAGCACTTTTAACATTTCTCTGGAATTTCAGATTCCTTTAAATTTTAACTTAGCTTCTTACAGTGGAAATTGAAAAGATGCTCACGCTTGCAGGCGTGCAACATTCTCTACCCTGCAGGTGTACGAGAATGACTATTCAAACAGTCGGGGGGACGAAGCAACGTTGCGTCGGGTATTCTGGTATTCGCTCAACCTACAAATGTATGGATATATTGTCGCACACCTGACAGTGACTCCTCCAACATTGATGCCGGTGGCGATGCGGAACTCACCTGGCCGGCGTTGTAGAGGCGCGCCATGGCTGCAGCTGGGGTGGCTGTCCCGCCGTCGGTGACTCCTCCAAACTCACGTTGTTCCAAATGTTTTTCTTGTTATTTTTCCTTCCCCCACTTCAGAATTTTCATGTTGCAGTCCCCCCGCCGGCCAGGTCTGGTCCTCCAGGGCCGCCCGCGTGGCCACCGCTCCGGGGGTTGTTGCCAAACATACTACCGTCCCGGAGGCGTCGGAGGCCCCGCAGGAGGCTCGGCACCGGGGGCGGCCCGGGGGCTGGGTGGTGGGCTCGGCGGCGGCGGCCGGCGGCGGCTCCCTAACAGCGACACCCACGCGTCGTCAGGGTAACACCGGGCGGCGGGCAACAAGTACGCCGCGCTGATCAATGCGGGAGCTCCGGCCAGGAGACACCCCCCGGGGCTCCAGCCAGGAGACACCCCCCGGGGCTCCGGCCAGGAGACACCTCCGGGGCTCCGGCCAGGAGACACCTCCGGGGCTCCGGGCAGGAGACACCCCCGGGGGCTCCGGCCAGGAGACACCCCCCGGGGCTCCGGCCAGGAGACACCCCCCGGGGCTCCGACCAGGAGACACCTCCGGGGCTCCGGGCAAGAGACACCCCCGGGAGCTCCGGGCAGGAGACACCCCCAGGGCTCCGGGCAGGAGACTCCCCCCGGGTCTCCGGGCAGGAGACACCCCCCCGGGGCTCCGGGCAGGAGACACTTCCCGGGGCTCCGGGTAGGAGACACTCCCCGGGGCTCCGGCCAGGAGACAGCCCCAGGGCTCCGGGCAGGAGACACCCCCCGGGGCTCCGGGACAGGCCTGGGGGCCGTCGGGACGGGGCTCGGGGCTCGGACGGCCCGCGACGAGCAGGGCAGATTGAGCGGGGCGGAGCGCGCGTAGGGTTGATGCCAGAGCCCAGGGCGTTGACTCCCCCGCCGAGAGAAACAAAGACCATCAACCGCACCGCAGCCTAACCAAAAGACTAAATGGCAGTAAAGACGTTTTCAATATTTTGGTAACAACAAGAAATTATTTGCAGGCATTGTCATGCGTGATGGGGCTGCACCTCCAGAATGTAATTTATTGAGTCGAATGCACGGGTTTCAATTCAATGTGCCTCGGCACAGGCTCCCCAGAGCCAAACTACAAGTCATATTTATTCACTTATTTACTTTCGTTATACAACTAAACACACCACTACATACTCATTTTTTTCCAGATGGGTTCTAAACGTTTGCTCCTAACTTTGTCTCAGTGTAACCATTTCTAGGACCTTAAAACGTCGATTACACGCGTGCAAGTTTAACATTGAAGAAAGGCAGGCTGAGAAAACGAGTCTTCTTTTGACATGCGTTGCTCATTTATGAACGCAAAACTCACTGACCGGGGTGGCCTTGCGGGTCGTCAAGTCAAGTCAAAGAGTATTTTATGAGTTTAGTGTCTTATCATACCAGTCATTGAGGGAGGTCGGGGTCCAGGTGTGCAATGCATTTTTGGGAGAATTTCGGTGATAATCTCGTAAACCGTCAGTTATAAATAAGATAGCTTCAAATTAAAATTGATTTTTTTTTAAACTTAAACTTTACTCAAATTGGTCGAGTTACAACTTTTTTTAAGTTAGCTGTTTAAAGAGATGTTGACACCCAAACTTCCAAAATGTTAAGTTTGTACGCCCTGGTTGGGGAGGGAGGGCGTCGCGACGCTGGCGTGGTGGTGGGGGAGAGCGCTCCGCGGGCCGGCGCTGCCATTGGTCGGGAGGCTGGAGGGGAGGAGCCTGGAGTCTGGAGGCTGGACCCGCTGCCGCTGGGGTGAAATGCAGCGGGGAGTGAGTACCGCCAACTGGGGTGGGCAAATCGTCTTGGGTAGTACTCGACGTCAAAACAGTACGAAATGTGCAAAGGAATACCATGACCTTTGCATTCTAAGGTGGTGTAGCACAAAACGAACAGAACGCACAACACAGTTGTTCGGAACGGTGTACAGTGTAGATAGAGCTACTCGTGACTAAGACGGGTTTCCTGCGTTTGCCACCCTGTCTGGTACGTAATGCTTGATTGCTTTGGGATGATGCTGATGCAAGGGTTGGCCGTGATGGGGCGGAGCTTGCCACCTGCGCCACCACACCCGCTCCACCCGCTCCACCCCGCCCTGCTCCGCCCCGCCCCGCTTCCCGCGGTCCACCCCTCCTCCCCTGCAGCCTCCCGCGCGGGTCGCGGCTGGTCCTGGTGGCGCAGTGCCTCCTCACGCCCCGTGGACCTCGGACCTCCGCGCCGTAGCGCTTTTGGCCGTCCAGGACACGCCCAGGACTCACCAAGGACCCCGGCTGCGGGGCAAACTTGCTCCTTTGCGAACGTGGACAACGTTGCTCGCCTATGTTCGCGGACCTCTCAACAGACTGCCAATTTTCGCGAACGCCAGGGGACCAGTTCTCGTGTAAGTACTATTGACTTGTAACTCTTTACGTTCTGTAAACATTTAGAGGCACGTTGTTGGGAATACGGACTTTGGTATGTAGGTTCCTGGCCCGTATGGCTGTAGGAGGGTTCTGTGCAGATTTGTGTGTACTGGTCCATTGTAGAGCAAATTGTCATTTTTTCAGCACAGAGAGAAGGGAGGGGAGGGAGAGGGGGAGAAGAGAAGAGAGAGGGGGGAGGCAGGTGGGGTGGGACAGCCGGGCAGCCGACACCTGCGACCCGGCCCGGGGCGAGCCGAGCGGCCCGAGACCCGAGTCCCGAGCGTCCGCACGGCAGGCGCCGAGCGAGTATGCAATCCCGCTGCGCAGGTGTGCGGTCGGTTTGCCTACCCAGCCACCGTAGGGCGCTGTGGTGGGGCGCTTCCACCAGGATTCAGGCTAGCTGGCCAAGAAACGGTGACAGATCATCCCTGAAAATGAACATTTTAAAAAAGAGAAAACCTGAGGGGATTGAGTTAATTGCGATTAACTCAATCCCCTCAGGTTCTCTTAGACGCGGCTAAACTGCGACCAAACCAGGAAAGAGCTAGAGGCTTTATGGGAGAAGTTCTCAAGTACTGCCTCCTCAGCTACTGCCGCAACTCATTGACCTGCTCAGGTGCGGCCCACGGCCCACCCTGTCGGCACGGACATTTGGTCGCAGGTCTTCGCGCTACCGCTGCAGCAATATACTGAGAGGCCAGGCTCTTTCTTAGTTTGGTCGCACTAGGAATCTCAGCTGGCCCGGGCAAGAGACAAGCTGTGAAGCTGTGGCCAATACAAGTCTATCAGTGTTAACAGTCCCTCATGTAGCCTGGGCCTGGGCCCGGGGCCCGCAACCCTTTGGGGATGGGGTGGCTCGCTGCGGCGCCGCTCCAGCGGACCGCCTGGATTATGTATGGAAGAGTCCCCATGGGCTGCATAAAGCCTGGTTTGCGGCGGACGAGTTGTTGTTGTGTCTGCGGCACGCGATTCGGCGCCCTGCGACCGTTCCAACTATTAATGGGAAATCGACTGGAATCGAACGCGCCCAAGATTTCGGGTTCAAATTATTAACACTTTCAGTTTGAACCTGAAAAGACACACGCCTCTCGCTCTCCGTGATAGAGTGCGTCTTAGGAACCAATTTGCATCTGATCTTCGATGTGCACGAAAACGTTATCTAATTAGGAACAAAATTGTCCTCGAAATTGTCCCTTTACATTTAGAGTGTATGGCCCTATTTTTGATCAAAATCACGTCTCTACTCCATCAGTCATATATCCGAAACGATTGCAGTTACGGACTCCCCAAAACTCATGTAACGTTTAATATTATTTGTCACAAAACGTAACGAAAGACGTTGAAAATTTTGCGTTACAGTAAGAGATTGTTACAGAAGAATCTGACGTTTGTCAGACACAAATCAAAATTGGCCCGCGGTACTGTTAAATGCGCCACTGTTAAAAATATTTCATTACATTTTCATTACATGTTGTGAAGCTATTTTCATTAGATTTTCGTAATGATATGTAATAACTTTTTCATTACGCATGGTGAAACTTCATTAAAATGTAATGAAATGCCACGATACGTATAATGAAAAAGTTATTAAATATCATTTCGAAACTCTAATGAAAATATCTTCACAACATGTAATGAAAATGTAATGAAATATTTTTAACAGTGGCTTCTAGACTATTGAACACTCGATGTCTCTACTCCTTTGGTCCTATCATGCAATCAAAATTCAGTAACATTTCGTCGCAAAGGTCAGTTAAACGTTACAAGTTATAAATTCAACGGCTTAAATAATGTGAAGGGATACTTACGTTAGGCTATGAGTCAAGTTTCCGGTCTTTCCCCTCTTGTTTCTAAATTTACTCGATTTCCTGAATTCTTAAGATATTTCGCTGTTAACATAAAATTTTATTGGTCCTCCACAGTCTTTTGCGTTTTCCGGGCGCAAAAAGATAAAACTATGTCTAACAAAACGAAAGCAAAATCTGCGTCAACAAAGAGAGCTCTGGTCAGCGCGGACGAGATCCCTTCGCTTGTCGCAGCCAGGAAAGGGAGACAACTACTGGGCCGATAAAAAGTGCATTACTGCAAATAGCCAATCGTGCGCCGCACCTGCACCGGCCCGACCCGGCGCGAGGATCGCCCTCCCGCACATGTCACCCGAGAAGGAGGAGGAGGAGGAGGACGACCCCCGAGGGACGGCGCCAAGCCAGCCGTGGGGGAGGCCCGCCGGGGCTGCGTGCGAGGAGCGCTTCGCTCCGCTCCGCTCTGGTTACAGGCGCTCACGCCTCCCTGCGGCCTCCCCAGACGCAGCCCACGGCCCACATAGTCGGGGGAGAATAAGGCTTTGCCAAACAAGCCGCTGCACCATAAATTATCGGGTTTCGCGGCGCGTTCGATTCTGGAGCGGCGCGCGACAAAACGACTCGCTGTTTTGACATGTTTCCGCGAAACAACTTACACGCGTAAATGGTATGGGGATGGTGGGAGGGTGGCTGCTCTTCATCTCCAACTCCAGGAGCGGCGGACCTGAATGACGGTATCCACTATGGGCTCCGGTGGGCTCTCTGGGGTCGTTGAGTCGAGAGGTGCGAGCCTCGGAACTCTTCTGCCCTTTCTCGACACTATTCCAGAAAAAACGCAGTTTGATGCAACTCAAACGGTTGCCTTTCCGTCCAGTGTTGAGACAACTACAAAGTAGTCGTGGTTTTGCGGTGTCACCACCTCACGGTAAAAACGAGTCCTGGAATTCCCAGGAATTTGAACCTCAGTGGGCCCTGAAAACAAGCAATTACTCCCAGGGGATCTCCTGAAAAACCCAGGAAATCCCCTGGAAAAATATTGCAAATTTCCAGGGCGACCCCTGGGACTTTTCCAACTCTCCTGGAAAATGAAGAAAACTCCTGCGGGAATCCCAGGGCTCGTTTTTACCATGCAGACTTGACGACTTGCTTGTGCTCGAGGAGTCCCTGGGAGGAGCAGAGTCGGGGACCGCGAGCCGCTTTGGTGATGAACCTCGCCCGTGTTTCGCGCGCACCCCTTCGTCACAATCAATTTCACGATCGGCTGACCGTCGGGGCCGGGCCCGCGGGGGGCTGGTGTGCCAGGGCCGGCTAGGGCCGCGCGGCGCCGTAGCGACCAGTCCGACATCAGAGTGTGCGATGCAGTGCGATGTCAACCTTCTGGCGCGCGGGGAATAGTTTGAGAAATGCTTTACCATACTTGCAAAGCCCTATCCCGGCGCTGACCCGGCGTGTCCGGGCTGCATTCACACGGCATCTGTTGCCGATGAGGCGTGTTTTATTATTATAATCCGCTCCTGTGCACACACACACACACACACACACACACACACACACACAGACACTGCCGTTGCGGGGTGTGATGGAATAGATAGCAGGGGTCATCTCATCGCCGCCGAGGGCGTGGCGTGGCGGGGGGTGGCGTGGTGCGGTGGGTGTAATCGGCGTGGGGTGGCGATTGAAAATTGACGGGTGATGAGGATGAGGAGGAGCTCAAGGAGGCGGGGCGGGGGAGGGGTTGTTGCGCGGCAGAGGGAGAGCGGCGCAGAAAAATAAGGGGAAAATGGGGGGGGGGGGATATTCGCACGACTTTGACGTATTGAGCAGATCATATCGTGAGGGTGATCGGCAACGCCTGCCCGCCACTCTACAGCGGTATGTCACAGGGTGGGGCGTATACGCGAGACGAACGAGCGACCCTCCGCGACCCGCTCCTCAGCTGTGATCAGCTAGAAAGG